>NC_079166.1:23620129-23720129 GCF_947568905.1 Ostrea edulis
CAAATACATATCTACTTTGTAATGAGATGTTGTCCTTTAATTTATAAAAGGACTGCAGTACGTGGACAGTAGGCATGTGTTTCTAACAGAAACTTTATATCTTAGGTTAAAATAAAATGTGGGGTTTTTTTTTTTTTTCAAATCATGCAAATATTTCGTTATAAGACTGTAAGTTAGAATTGTAATTATACATACAAACCTAATGGATATGACATAGTTGTAGCTTTCACCTTTCACCTCAGAATTAAAATTTGCAGGAATCTTAAATGTTCAAATCCCACAGAGAACACAGTCTGGCCTAAATGATAAGTTAACGTTTTGGATTTCGTAGACGAATTTAATCCAATGATATGAATCTGGCAAAAAAAAACACCCATCTTGATTCAATGACAGCAGATTCAAAGGGGTTGCATCCTACCCCCGATTTTAGTTGAATGTTGCTATCTTCAAAGTGTCCCAGAAGTCAAATATACATTTTGGTTTATCTTATGTATTTTTAAAAATAAATACCGATAGTAAAATTCTTTCAGTTATTTTTTAAATTTTTAATCAACAAACGATATAATGGGCAAAAACAACTTTTATCGTAAATTCACACCTTTACGATACCGAAAACGAGACTGAAAATGTAATACCGGATCTGACGTCACAACCCATCATTGGCGGTTTCTTCACAACAAGACGAGAGTATAAGAGAAGAAAATATTCGAAGAGAAATGGCAAGTGTGTAGTTGCAGGATGCAACAACAGGCCCTCGGACACCGTTTCCGTCCACGAAGGACGAGCGACAGAGAGCTGCATGGACTCGATTTGTGAGACTGACCCGTGCAGAGTGAACATGATCGTCCCAGTATACTGTTGTTTGTAGTGCGCATTTCACGGACGAATGTTTCGAGGCTCAGTTTTCACTGATGAGAGAATTTGCAATTCCTGCGAAAAAACGCTTCTGCCTGGTGCGATTCTATCGCTTTATCCTAAGAGGAAAGTGGACGACCTCAACCTTGCCCTCCTTTCTTTGCCCGAGCCTAAACCCAAGCGCCAGGCTGCCGTCAAGCTGGAGAAAAATAGGGTAGATCGTGTGTAACTTTATTATGAAGATTCCATCGGTAAGAAAGTTTATAATCTTTATTGTAGTCTGTGACGTTGATTAGCTTTTTTTCACTTTATAAGTTACAATACACGTACCATATAACGAGTTTCTTACATGACCCCATCTGATCAAGACCCTGGATTAGATTGCCGTTTAAACATATTCTGTCATATAGATCCACTGACCTATCTTAGTAATGTGATCAAGAACTTTGCATAATTTAAATATACGTAGACTTCTATTACTCTTTTAGTGGGCAATATTATTTTCCAACACGATTAACTGTTAACATTGCAAAGATACCAATTCTGATCAATCAAGTGAAGGCTGAGGGGTGTAGAGTGGGTGGCCTGTAACCCATGTTATAACTCCTACATGTACATCCTTTGGATTTATACGTTAATGAAAATTAAATTATTTCCAAAAATGACAGATGATGGAAACCCCTCTTCACTAATTTAATTTACACAAATCATGGGCAGATCCAGGAATTTTGGAAAGGGAAGGGGGTTATACCATTATTAAATTTTAGTTGTTAAAGGGGGGGGGGGTCCACCATCTATATGTGTGGGTGTTTGTTTAGCAAAATTTTCTGATGAAAGGGTAGGGTTCCGACCTTCGGGATACCCCCCCCCCACCTCCCCGCTGGATGATCAGGATCCCCCCACTACAAATTATTTCAATATTTACATGCAGACATTTTATTTCAAAATAATAATATAATTACAGTAAATACATTATAAAGCACTATCGTAACACTTATTTCATCCTTTTTTATTGGGAAAGGTTGATGATTGCTCCTCTACATTTTAATGAGAATTCCTCAAGGCTGCATGCCATAACGAAGGAGGGGGACCGACAATTTAAAATCAGCTTCCCGAAGTTCAAGCGTGGGGAATACAGTGTTCGTAGGAAGCCTGTTGATCCAACATTTAGTAAGAATGTACTTCTAAAGATAATCCACTATCATAATTCATATCAAAATTAATTGGCATGGCATTTTCACTATTTTTGCATTTGTCACTTTTCTTTCAATCAAGTTTAAAACAGCAATAACAAAGTTAATGAGAATTTTTATTATTTATCAAAATACAATACATATAGTAAAGAGCAATTTAGTTATATAAGGATATAAAGCATACATAAAATTTTAAATAGGGTCCATTTATTCCAGGCCATCAGTCCTGATGAAGGAAACTTATTTGGCCTTTGATAATTATATATGACTTGTTGTATTCATGTACTTTATTATGTGTACAAAAACCAATAAAAAAAAAACAAAAAAAACAAAAACAAAAACAAAAAAACCAAAAAAAAAACCCCAAAAAAACAAAAAAAAACCCAGTGTGCACAGACATTAGCATGAGTAAATCATTTCTATGAATGCATCATACTGACAAAAATACCATTGCTGATCTGTTCCCCAAAGATGCCTTAGTTATCATTTTAGTTTGACATAGTATATTATTTATTTTTCCCATATATGTACATGTAACATGTGTATCAGGTTCAACATCACAGACGACGATATCGAAGAAAACGACGACACCGGAGAAAACAACACTTTACCCCTCCACGCAAATGTCGTCAACCAAAATTGAAATGACTGTCTCCCCGACCCATCAAAAGAAGTCTACAACAGTGTCTGACTTCATGAAATTTAACGAACCAGCAGATGATGAATTGACATGTAAGTTCAGGATACAACGAGCATTGCATGGACTATAAACGTCAGGGTTCAGGTATCCTCATGATTAAAGAATCCTCGGACGAGGGGGAGGGGGGTACAAAAGTTTGTAAACACACTCGTTTTAAAGCTTTATATGAACAATGTCAAATGTAACCACTAGAGTATTCATGTGGATCATTGTAGTAAGGAATAGAACGTAGTATACGGGCAAACAAGGAAGCCAATGTTCTTTGCTTGTTTGTTGTATGTCCCGTCGAGAATTTTTCACTCATATTGAGATCTCGCCAGCCGTATTCAAACCTATGCTAAAGCGCTCAGAGCTAGAACGGATGAGGGTTCTTAACGTACCAACGCCTGCAGCAACCTCCATTTTTAAGGTCCCGTGATTCTCACTTCTACATGTCGAGCGTTTGGCAAAGGAACACTCTTTGCCAACATTTACGTTTTTAAGGATGTTCTCTCCTGGTTTGAATTTTTTCCAGAAGTATCAAACTTTTTTGATAAACCATTTTAACTGATACATCTTTATTCGAAAGACATTTAAAACATAATAAAGAGTATGTATGTTAGTGTGGACTTTAAATAATTACAGCCCCTCAAAGTCGCCCCTTTGCTGAAACTTAATTTTTCATGAAAATCACCAATTTTCACAAGAAACACACTATAAAACAAATCTTAAGGAAAGAATAATCCTGACCTTCTTTTATTTTATGACAATTAAGCATAATTGATTATTTCAATAACTTTTACATAAAATATATCACCAATTCTACAAAAAAAATTAAGTATTAATTAAAATAATTGGATAAAATATCACACAAATTTGAAAAGCTATTTCATCAAAAAATTCAACCTAGGCAGAATATCTGTATCAAACTTTTTCTTAAATTACTAGTGTAGATTTAAATCATAGTTTTGCTTAATCTAAATGAAAAAAAAATGTGTTGGGTAGTGTACATTGTAACAAATATTTGAACCATTTTGTGTCCCCACCCCCTTCTGACACTGACAGACATTCTAAACGATAACAATATACGATTTGTTATAAAATGTGTATTTTTCAATTCATATTTACAAATCCTATATATTTATTTCATGATGTGATAAATAATCAGAAAACATAAATAATATATGCATATATACAATACTAATTCATTTTAACTGAAGCTACGAAGTTCAAGTCAGTTATGGGGGCGAAATGGATATGATATATAACTGGACCATTTTATCATAGACTACGTAGATTACATTCTTCTCATTCGCTACTACTGTTAAAATAGCGATTGTTTGTAGCACTTGCGTTACAAAATAACAAATACTGATCATACTCAATAAAGGTGGGGAGGGGGTAACCACCCCCACCTCACCCCCCACATTCTACGTGCCTGATAACAACGCAAAGTGTGATAAACTCAATTATTACATTTGACATTAGGACATTTTGCATCGACTTCAACGCAGAATAAGATAAAGCAAAATGCCATAGATTTGCAAGATCTAATGAGCGCCAGATTAGCAAAAACTCAATTAATGGAAGATATAATTAATTTGATATCTTTAATTTTCAATTATTGCGCGGTTTCAGTAAATCAAATAAATCGGCACTATCAATTAATAAGACCAATATTGAATTACTGTTGTCCTTTATTGTATTAACGATATTATCACATTCAATAGCAAAATCATCTAACTCTTGATTTGATTTGAACATATTTTATTGTCTAGATCTTATAACAAAGGGATTGAGCACAAGTTCTTAAAACTTAGAACTCCCTCTCCTAAGTCTTACCAATAGCGGTATAGGTATTTTTTTTATTAAAGTACTAACATGTAACGTTATGTAAATATTCTAGACTTTATTGACAATACCCTTGTTTCTACTTGTAGTCTGTTTGTCTTTTCAATGTGCGTTTCCCCTCCATTTTCAAGTAACTCTTGGAGTAATCTTTCATAATTTTCAATAGCACGAAAACGAATCGAACCTAGGAATAATTGAATCGTATTTATCTTCTAATCCTCTGTAGATATGTTTTCATTCTATTCATCTCTAAATCAGTTGTACACGGTATAACTGTCAATCAATTGTACACGGTATATCTGTAAATCAATTGTACACGGTATATCTGTAAATCAATTGTACACAATATATTTCTAAATCAATTGTATCTGCAAATGATTCAAAGATAAGTAGAATTCAATTTAACCTATCCGTAGTTAAATTAAAGGTAAGCCTAATTCATTTGAACCTAGGGTTAAGTATTTAAAGATGGGTATAATTATTTAGACCTATTTCAGTTCATTCAGACCTATCTTTAATTCACCTATGAGTGTGATCTTTCGACTAGACCACCATTCGCCTATTCTGATATGAAAGCGAAACCTTGAATTATCAGCCCAGCACAGGAACGTGTTAACCACTTCCAATCAAGTACCAGCAGCGTGGTACAGAGTAACAGCACCTCAACACGAGTAAGATACATTGATATATAGTCCCGTACCGCAACATTTGTGAATGAAAAATTAATTCATTGATGGATCAAATTGCTTACTTACTGTGGTAATTACGATACCGGTATAAAGAAGTAGGTATAGTGTCTACAGTCCTCTGGCCCAGAAAATGTATAGTTTCAGTAGGAGTACCAGAATCTGGCATTCAAATAAGGAATGTATAAACTAACCCAAACTACATTTAATTTGATCCAAAATTGCGTTGTGTTGTATGACAATAGCGTGAAGTTGGCGTAAAATTGCCAAAATCAATGGGAAAAGTCATAAATTCAGGGGGAGGGTCCTTTCAGAAAACATACAGCTCATGCGTCGAGCAATCTCATATTTAAATACATTTTTTATCTTCTATCAATGCTTCTATCAATACAAATTATATTTTAATTTCATTTTACTCGACTGATGGGCACACCTTTTCCTAAGCAATGATATGGATGAATTCAACAGTTGTCATGCTCTTTTTGAAAAAAGGGTGGAAACAATGTAAAACGTATACGGTACCAATTTTGATGCACCAGATGTGCATTTCGACAAATAATGTCTCATCAGTGATGTTCAACCGAAATGTTTGAAATCCGAAATAACAATGAAGTTTTAGAGGTATTATAGCGAAAAACAGTGTACAAAAAATGTGGAGTCAAATTCGTCAAAGGATAAAAGCTATGCGTGAGGGAGATAATCCTTAAATTTGAAATGAATTTCTAAATTTTATAACAGCAATTAAATATACATCCGTATTTTCAAGCTAGAAACGAAGTACTTAGCTACTGGGCTGTAGAGACCCTCGGGGACTAACAGTCCACCAGGAGAGGCCTCGACCCAGGGGTCATAATGTAAAACTTATACGGTACCAATTTTGATGCACCAGATGTAATTTATTCATGACGTAATAATGCTATCAAATAAGCAATAACTTTGATTTAAGTTGAGATAGTATATACTTGGCATGTGTTTAACTAACTTAAAACACACAGATCAAGTTTTATTAAAGACTGATTTAAACAGAGAAATCTTTTGGGCCTTTTTATGTACACAATCGTACCTTGTTCTTACAGAATTTGATCATGTGTATTTGCGTGCATTTCCTTAAAAAAGAGGCTCTGTTTTTCAAGCACTGTTTTGCTATAATCAGTTCAACAGAGGCAAGGAATTCATTTAAGTTCGTTTTTTTAGTAAAACTCATCAAAAAGATTAGATTTGGAAATATTTAATCAGTTATCAGTTTGATAATGACTTCGATTTGTGGTGATGACCTAAAGTTGCGGTACTGACATCTTATTCAAACTACACAATGACATCGTTCAAATTAACACGTTTAAGTAAATAAATTGCCAATGTCAATAATGTAGGACACGGGATTGGTCAAGAAGGTCCAACAGAAATTAATTTCGTTTAATAAAGAATATGATTTTAACGAAACGAATATCGTTATTACCAACACAAAACGAAAAGTCAAGGAGTTGTGATAATGACTATTACACAAATGACATTATATCAACGGAAGGTATTCTGTGGTTTTGATCCATTGTTTATGATCAAATTACCAGTGAACGAACCGCACCAATGAAATAAGCAATACATGCTATTTTATGAAATGTTCGGGAATGACAGGTAATTACTGTACTTATCGCTCTATCTAAGAAAAATGATTATTTTGCCTGAATTCCTACTTTGGCATTGTCGGCTTCTTCGCCATTTCAATGGATAAACGACCATGCTATCTTCTCACTGAAAGTTTACCTGAACAATAATGATCTGGTTCCAGTTGTACAAAAGTTAGTCAGCTTTAATTGACAGTTAACTTCAAGTCAACACTATATAAATGTTTAAGTTAATAGCAAGTTAACTGTCAGTTAAAGTTAACTAACCTTCGTGCAACTGGGTCCTGCAATTTGATATGACCAGTACTTTTCATGATATGACGAAAACAGTTGGGACAGTACATAATTGATTCATTCTTCAAAATTCAAGATTTATCAATGTTTCGAAGTTTATAATAGATAAAACCCTTTGTCGCATTCCCTGTTCACTTCCTTTAAGTATCAGTGAACAAACAAGAAGGGAACAAATTAGAATTGTTTATCTAACCGACTTACATTGATCAAATTCAGGAAATAGGACACATGAAAAGCACATAAGGTTGACCTTAAATCTGTCTTGAATTGTAAACATGTTTCATAAATGGCAAATAACGATGATATAAATAACACGCCATTACTGAAACATATTGAAGTTTCATTTTGTGTTGATATAGCGATATTCGTTTCGAAATTAAACTATTTCCATACTGCAGCGAGAGTCCAAGCGTATTGCTTTCCCTCCTTACAGCAAGTCATTTGTTTCTTTTTGTACAAATGTAAATTTCCTGTCAATTTTCTATCTTTTTGCAGGGCTTACAACCCCCCCCCCCTTCCGTGGGTTGGAAGAGTTCAGCTAAAGGGTTCATTTAAATCGTAATGTGAAATTGCAATTATAAAATGACAGATATATTACAATCTGAACTCCACTTCCATGAAGAGTTTTCATTGCCTTTCCATTGAGCGACATATCTGTCATGAGAGATAGTTTAAGATTTGCTTTCATTTACAGATAGAATCAGTCTTTGTTTTGATTTTGTACAAGTTAAAATCCACTTGTTCATCTCATGGCTTTAACTTACATATGGGGAGTTCCAATAGCTTGGGAACTGTTTCCGCTTAAAATAGGAGTTTTCAGTTTATAATGATTCTTTAATAGTCACTTCCCTGGGGATCCGATGCATCCCATTATTATTGAGATATATCAGATGTTATTATTTTTATGAAAAGGCGAAGATAACGAACAGTAAAAATTTAAGAATTGGGCAAACACAGACCCCTAAATATACCAGGGGTATCATTTGTAATGTTTAAACTCTAACACACATTCTATATTATATATACATTATATGTAGCGAAATGATCTACCACTTGCGCAGATTGCATAGTATTTCAATAAACTTAAGCTTCAAGAATATTTTCGAGGTCGGATTATAATTGAAAGTCAAGGAAACCCGATGGTTTAGAATTTGAACATCTAAAATCAAAAATGATCACAATAATCTTCATATTTGGCATGGGGAGATGTTTTGATGAAAACAATCGCAAAATCTGAAATAAAAATACCAAAAATGAGTAAGGCCTTAATATTCCGAAAGTTTCATAATAAATTCAATCTTACACGATGTGTGTCGTGTTGATATCTTGTAGTTGTTCATTTTCATAAAACATTTGTTTTATTTATGTTCTTAAATGTTGACAGCTTGAATTAGGGATTTTTACTTTGTTTACCAAGAATTGAGTAAAAAGGGAAAACAAATGAACGAACTATTTTACAATGTTTGCATTATTTTTGGATTGATACTCGTGTTGAGATTGGTAAATGTTATGAAATTAACATCAAAAGTTGAAGATAACGAACAGTGATTAATCTCATAACTCCTATAAGGAATACAAAATTCAGAGTTTGGCAAACACGGACCCCTAGATATACCAAAGGTGGGATTAGGTATCTAAGAAGAGAAAATATCCCCTGTTGACCGGTGACACCCACCATGAACCCCACATCTTGATCAGATTAACGGGGTAAGCCGTAGTCAAAATTAAAATCAGTGTGTAGAGAACAGCTTAACAATTGGTATGAAACATATCAGACAGAATTTGTCCCAATAATAGGTTGCATTGGCAAACTAGGTACATGTTATAAGATGAAGAAGTTAACGAACAGCGATCAGTCTCATGAACCCATTAAAGAACACAACCTAAGAGAACGGCATACCAGAGGCGGGATCGGGCTGGATTTCTTGAGAGAAAAAAGTCGGAAAAAAGTCGAAACTTGTACTAAAGTCTGGGATTTTATTCAAAGTCTGAATACTGAAATAAATGAAAACTCAAATTTTAGTTTTAAATTATCAATAATTCCAAGGCAGGTGTTTAGGAGGTGTAATCATCCCTTTGTTGACATGTCACACCCGCCGTGATGTATCTATCTTTATCACGTGTATTTTTTATCAAGATGTAATACTGATATTCGAAGATATAAAAGAAATGTTAATTTCAGTCTTAGTATACGAGACAAATTACGATTTTGATTACAAATTCTTTTATCAGTGCTATTTGCTAAGATTAGCCAGTTAGTAATGGGATCGACATGGTAGCTGCTATCTTCCAAAATGATAAACATTAAATGACACATACTGACCATTTCAATTTTATGGAAAGCTCTTGTAAAATATTTTAATTTCAGAAAATTACTAATCTAGACACCTACTTGAGATGTAAGTATTTTTAAGTAGTTCTTAACCTTTTTTAAACAGACGCTATTATATCATTCCAAGATTTTAATGAATAATCTTTAAAAAGATCTAAGCAAGGAGATCACACTTGTGTTATCACCATATCACACATTTCATGCTCTTTATTCTATACGAACGCCATCTTAGTGGAAAAAGAATGTGTCTCATAATCAAATTCATCATCTGTCAACCAGATGTATCCGTCTTGAATTGGTTCTACTTGATATTTGGTATAAATACAGCCTGTGTCTGACGGTCAGTGTGGTACGACTTGCCAACATGAATGTCGCGGGGTACCTTACGCTGATACTCTTTGTTATCGACAAAACCAAGACGGTCTCTCTCCTAACAGACGACAATGCACATAACTCTACACACCAAAATCTCGTCGGAGTGGACAGTCAAAATGTGGATGTCTTCAGACAACTGCTGAATCAAGAAACTATCATCAGAATGACCTTGGTCAAAAATGTCCACGCGTTGATGAAAGACATGTTGTCGCTAAAGGAAAACTTCGCTGTGGCCGAACAGAAACTTTCAACTCTACAGGCATCTACCGCTCACGAAATATCGGTGCTGAAAACGGAAGTGCAGTCATTGAAACTTGAAAACAATGTTTTGAAAAACGAGAGTAGAGAACACAAAAGAGATGTCACAGAAATGAAGGCAAATATTGTGCAAATTTCAGAGAATCACAAAGAATTTGAAAAAGAAATTGACGTAAATAGGGAGGTATTTCAACAAAATGTGTCGGACAAGCTGGCAGACATTAAAATCGAGGTACGGTATTTGTCTATAACCTTGCTGGATCTAAACGCACACACTCGTCAAATTGAAAGTGAAATTCCGGACATCATTGATCAAAAGATCCTAGCGATGTTCGAATCGATAAATTCTACATTGGAAAATTTCAATGCGACCGTAATGGCTACGGACAACAAATTTGCAACTCAATTTTCGGA
The DNA here is from genome assembly GCF_947568905.1 of Ostrea edulis. NCBI lineage: Eukaryota > Metazoa > Mollusca > Bivalvia > Ostreida > Ostreidae > Ostrea > Ostrea edulis. The sequence goes on from NC_079166.1 coordinate 23,630,689, forward strand.
CCTCAAGAACTCACATTCTGGTGTCTTGTCAACTCTCACTGGTAAGTATCCTATTGACATCCTCATCAGCAATTTTACATTTCTCTCAACAGTCTCAATGCAGGTTTGACTTTGAGTGAGTTATTAATTTGAATTAATATAAAGACAGTCATAATACTTCATAAATGAACGTCATTATTGAAAATACATGTGGGTATGAACTGCAATGTTTTATGCCGGCGTACTAACTTGCTCATGCATTTTCAAAACTGAAGTTATTTTACTTTATTTGCATTCTACTTTTAATTCTGTCATAATTCTTAATCCTTAAAGTAAACGTAATATCTTTGATTGGTTGATTCTTTTTATACATTAAATATTTCTAATCATAAAATGCTCTTCATTTCCTAGATTACCTGAACACAACAGTAGACAGTCTGAAGGCCGAACTGAAGGACTCAAAGTTTGAACAACTGAAGTTATCCTCTGCAGTGACCTCTCTCGAGATGTTCCGAATGAATCTGACCAACAGTAAATGTGGTATTTATTTTATGTTTTTCAAATTTTCTAATTATTCTCTTATCTTCTGGCCACTTATTTATTAGCTTAACTGACCATATACTTTAGTGAGTTTTTCTGACCGAAAATAATCTATCATCGTCAACGCCGTCGTTATTTTGTTTTAACTTTACGCATTTTAGATTTCTCCTAGAATCGACTGGTACCAACTTGCAACATTCGTTGTTATTAGGGATTCAGAATGAAACTAAGGGTCACTATTTTCCAAATTAAGAAAAACTAGTTGATAAAAGTATATTTTTAAGACCCTCATGACTGTACAAATCAGTAGGAGATCCTCCTGCTAATTTGGGTTGACATCCCTAACAATAGACCCACGATTAGTATTACATGTCAATATATAAATCGTCTTACGTAGATCAAAGTTTAAACGATAAAAACTAAGCCTTATAATTTTGCATAATCTAACTTTTCAAGAACTAAAAACCTGCAAGTAGTGAAATGAATATGATTTCATTTTACTTTGTTAATGCAATTTCACTGATTCGTTTGGTTTCATCAACTTTATATAATATATCGTATAAACTAAATCGCTGCTGTGTTTCGCCATATGACGCATTGGGATTGACGTCACAATATATTTATCCCCTATGTTACTATTTTAATACTTCGCGTCATATCAAATTATTAGTTTCTATATAATGTTTATTGGATTACATCAAATGAAAAAAATAAAGGTAACGAACAGCGATCAATCTCATAGATTCCATAAAGAATATTAAATCCCTTTATCTGAGTTAAAAAGTTCAAGAAATGAAAGTGTTTTTTACTCATTCTATACGTTATGAGATAAGTTGGGGCATTTTACGCTCATTTAAAAACGCTTAGTGGTGCCGCTTTGTTGTTTATAATACGTAAGCTGTCCCGAATTACTTTTTATCGTATAAATTGAGTAAATGTTACTTTCATTTCTTAAATATAAGCATCATCACGTAGCATAGACTCAAGTTTGTTCTTATTATGACATCAACGGACTGGATGAAGTCTGTAAAGGGGTTGTGAGTTATATATAAGTTAATTTTGTCAGGAAATTCTTCATCTTTCTTTTATTAAATGAGCACAAGGGACCGTTAACGTTCTTATTTGACTACCTTTCTCTCATGAGAGGTGTCAGGTTTTAATCCCGGCGTTACTTGTTAGGGCTTTCCTCCTTTCTGTGGAAAGTCCTATTGTTATTAGGTCTTTCCACCTTTCTGTGGAAAGACCTTTTGTTATTGTTCTGTTTTTTATTATTATTATTAGGTCTTTCCACCTTTCTGTGGAAAGACCTTTTGTTATTGTTCTGTTTTTTATTATTATTATTATTATTATTATTATTATTTGTCTTCTTTTCTTTCCGCCACGAGAAGCTCTTGACGTTTTAAGACTTATCGAAAAACAATGTAGACCATCATATTTAACATCTCGAAACATGCTCAGATCTCACCTTGCGTATTTGATCTTTGACCCCTAACGAACTTATGAGACTTTACACAAAAAACCCTTGTTATCGGATCACCTCGATAACCGCAAATGATAAGAGCATGAAACTTTCACTAAATTCTTTAGTCCATCAAGCTGAAGCGTTGTAGTGTTTACTTTTAAGTTTTCGGTGATCCCTAAAGGGAGTTAATGGCCCCGAAAGTTTACGATTTTTACGGAAAAATTCAAAACTCCTAAAATATAAGTCGTAGAAAGACGGAACCAACTGGAATGGAATACTTGACCTTTGACCTTGAAAATCAGGTCAAGGTCAAAGGTCAAGGTCATCTGGAAACTTTAAAAATAAGCACTTTTCATACAGTCTAAAGCATAGATAGTACAGATAAGGTATACTATGCACAAGTAGTCAAGAACCAACTTAAGTCAACGCATATCATTACCATTCTGAACTTTGACCTTTGTTCGATTTACAGCGACTTGCGTAAAAACCATTGTTATCACTACGGTATGGAAACCGTAAATGGTACGAACACGAAATGTTCACTAAACTTATTGCCTGACCAATTGTAAAAGATGACTTCCGCTTTTGATGGTTTCTCGATCCGTAACGGGAATTAATGCTCTTGAAAGTTTTCGATTTCGCGTAGAAATTTACAACTCCTAAAGTATTTGTCGTAAGAAGACAGGACCAACTGAAGTGACATCCCTGACCTTTGACCTTGAAAATTAGGTCAAGGTCAAAGGTCAAGGTCATCTAGAAACTTTGAAAATAAGCAATTTTCACACCGTCTAAACCATATAAAGTACAGATTAGGTATAATATGCACAATAAGTCAAGAACCAACTTCAGTCAATGCATTGCATTACGACTCTGAACTTTGACCTTTCTTCGATTTACAGCGACTTGCATAAAAACCATTGTTATCACTACAGTATGGAAACCGTAAATGGGATGAACACGAAATGTTGACTAAACTTATTGCCTGATCAATTGTAAAAGATGACTTCCGGTTTTTGATGATTCGTTGATCCCTAACGGGAATTAATGCCCTTAAAATTTTTTAATTTAGCGTAGAAATTTACAACTCCTAAAGTATTTGTTGTAGGAAGACAGGACCAACTGAAGTGACATCCCTGACCTTTGACCTTGAAAATTAGGTCAAGGTCATCTAGAAACTTTGAAAATAAGCAATTTTTATACCATCTAAAGCATATAAAGTACACATTTTTTTGTATTTAGAGACATTGTTTGAATGTCTGAAAAGGTGGAAAGACCTCTAATTGTTCGCGAACAATTAGGATTACTAGTTGTTCTGTTTATTATTATTCTCGTGCCGTCAAAAATATTTCGTCTGAAGACTTATCGAAAAACTTTATAGTTCATGATATAGCAATTCTTGAGAAACGAATACATTTCACCCTGCGTCATTGAACTTTGGCCCCTTACAGAGTTATTGGACCTTTCGCAGAGATCATTGTTATCGCTACTACTTTTAAACCGTAGATGATAGAAGGACGAAACCTTCGCTGAAGCATAGAGGTTAATTAGTAGAATCGATAAACATTAAATGAAGGGATTCGCTGACAGCTAAAAGGAGTTAATGCCCCCTTATGTTTTGTGATTTCTCCATTAAAAAAAATTGACGACTCCTAAAGTATTCCTCGTAGAGAGACAGAACCCACTGTAACGGGTTGGGTGACCTTGACCTTGAAAAATAGGTCAAGGTCACCAAGAATGGTGAGAAAATGGCACTTTTTCTCCTCTCTTTCCTGTTACAAATAGCATCGAAATATCATATGGGTCAGCATTAAATTCTGGATTGGTCTCGGTATTATGAATTACAACTCTGAACTTTGACCGCTCCGCGAATGTCGACGACTTAACGTCGAAAACCCCGTTATCGCTACTCCTACTAAACCGAAAGCCGTGGAGACGTGATACCTTCGCCGACGAATTCGTGATAAAACCCTCTTGTATCGAGAAGTTGACCGAAACCGAAACCCCTTCAGCACAGTTCTCGCCCACAAAAGTCAACGACGTCGTCATTCAAGCCCATAACTTTTTCATGGATGTGGATAGAGAGTTTGACCTTGAAAGTGGGTCAAGGTCAAATGTCAAGGTCACACATCAAGGTGCGAGTCTCCACGAGCAAGGCAAAACCACACGTCACGCCTGTCGTCCCCAAATGAAGAAATCCCCCACCCTTCAAGTGATCTGTATGTTGGCAGCTGTTTACACCATTTTGAAAGGTCTCATGCCCAACAACAGGATTCTATCTAATCTGACCTACACATACCTATCTGACCTACACCAATTTTCTCCATTTCTTGACTGTCTTGTAAATCAAACATTAATTCCATTTGCATTCGTGAAAAGACATATGCCAGATTCCATTGTCTGCCTGCATCAACATAAAGACTAAGCCCAGTTGTTGTTTGTATTTTTTTTTATGATAATGATGATGCAACTTTACTCGACAGTATTCCTATTCTCCGTTCAGATCCTATACTCAGAAACCTTTTCTTTCACCGGCCGCCAGTTTTTTGTCACTGCCTAAATCCGTATGCATGCCTCCTTGGGTGAAATGACTGAAAAACATTGTTTCCGTGAATTTGAACACATAGGATGAGCAATTACAAACTGTATATTAAATTCCACAATACACAACACACACGGTAAAATCCAGTGCAAGTCCTACCCTATCTTCTCAACAGGCTCTGCATGACAGCATGCATGAGGAGAGTGTCATCAATACATGTGCAGAATCTAATCTCTGAAAATGTTACTTCCGGTTTCTTTGCATCTCCAAATAGCATATCTAACCTGTCCAAAGTCACCCCAAACACCTGGACAAGTTCTATTACACTTTTACCTGATATGTAGCCGCTATCCAACACCCACACACCTTTTTTGCAAATATTTGACCGGTACTATCGTGCTACTACCGTGCGAAAACAGGGCCTCCTCGGTACTATCGTGCTACTACCGTGCGAAAACAGGGCCTCCTCAATCACCAACACTCAAGGCGGCAAATTGAACTTTTTTTAAAATTTATTTATTTATTTATTTTGCATTTAGCAATTGAACACTACTGAAAACTACTGAAAACCGGTAGAAGGTGGGAAGCCCTCTAATTGTTCGCGAATAATTAGGATCACTGGTTTCTGTTTGTTTTGCTGAACTCGGATTTAGACTGAGTTTATAGATCTATAAAAGTATTATATTTTATATCCTCTGGGGCAGAATATCTGATTTTAGGAAGGGGGTTATAAGTATCTTTTTTAGTTAGCTTGAGAAAGATATAGATATATATTGGGCAAAAACTTAAAAAGTTTTTCCACTTTGTTGTCATATATATTTGTGATGTAACCCAGTTCAATAGACACAATAACTCGATGAGCATTCATTTTCACTTCCATCAACTAAGAAGTGCATGTAGCGAAATGTTTCTACTTCCATACTGAGTACGTTTAACACGAAACAAAATGTGATATAGCAGCTGTCATCTTCTATTGCTTTCTTTCCATGGAATTCCCATGGGCACAGATATGTCAGTTTCGAGATAAGTGCTCTTTTTTGTAGGAAGTGTATTTACGTGTAGTGGTACTTTGAATGTCAAAGTGCGGCAGTCATTACCTACGTCAGTAGGGAAGACGATAAAATGTAAAATATATTAAAAGCGGCTTCTGTTCAAATATGCAAATGTGAGAACTACAAAATACTATGGAACGAAATGACATTCTTTATGTAGTACGTATTGGCAACGAAATAACGTGATATAATAAGAATTTGATTACTCTCTGAATACTTATCACATACTTAGTATGTGTATAAACCGAAATCACTTTTTCATATTTTCATTATTGAAAATCTTACATAGTGCATATCATTGACTTCCGACTTACAATACTTTACTTATGATGCTTATTTTGTTTTATTTATTAGATCTTCAAACGAAAGTGGCCTTCACCGCGGGGGTGACGTCTAGCAGTAGTACCTGGAACAGCGGGACGTTAGTATTTCCGGTTGTCATTAACAACATCGGGGGTGGATACAATCCCAGTACTGGAGTTTTCACGGCCCCTACAGAGGGACACTACGTCTTCTTCGTCACTGTCGTGGAGTATAATAAACAGGATAGCAGGGTTGAAATTGTCCTGAATGGGTCATCAAAGGTCGGAACAATGGGACATCCAAGCGCAGGTTACCAGACGGGAGCAAACATGGCTGTCCTGCGGCTTCAGCAGGGAGACACTGTGTGGATCAAACATTACCATGGCAAAGGTTATTACACCGAAACCGTTCCCCTCACAACGTTCTCTGGCTTCCTCCTCTAACTTACACTTACCAAGGTCAGAGGTCAGATTGAGTTTGTTATATTGTAATCCGATACTTAGATACCACACAAATACTCAAATCAACGTAAATCATAAATCACATATTATCGTGTGTGTATCCAATAAACATTCCTGTGTATATATATCATAATCATGCTCGTGTTCATGTGTAATAATCATTCTTGTGTTTGAATGTAATAACCATTCTTGTGTTTATAGACATGTATAATAAAGATTCATTTTATCCTCTCGTGTTTATAAAAACAGATCGTTTTTCATGTTTATAACGTATGTAGCAATGCCAGGGTTTAAGGCAGCTTCACCTTCATTGATGTGACTTATCAATAGCAATGGTTGAAAGTGGAAAAATGAAATGCGAAAATAACGATAGGTGATTAATCTCATAATTCTTATAAGCAATACAAAATATAGAGTGGGAAAGTGGTAAAAGTGTTTTGATCTTCACTGAATATAATTAAACTTCAATAATAGCCAAAGCAAATGTGTATATTGCTACTTTTTAAGGATGTCAGACATACAAAAACAGAGATATATATATTTAAATAAACTATTATTGTGTTTATAGACATGTACATGTATAATAAAGATTCATTTTATCCTCCCAGTTAATGTTGGGCTTTATTTTTTCCAATTAAGTTTGGTTTCAAATTGAAACTTTGAATTTAAAGACCTTATATAATAAGTAAACATTTGAGACCAGGCTAAAGCAGTAGTAATTTAGCTTTGAAAAAAGTAAACGACATCACCCCACCCCCTAATTAAATGGAAATGTTAGGGTAGAACAATTTCCGTATTGATAAAAAAAAAATTAAAAATAAGTATCGATATCTTACTTATTATTTTAAGAACCTGTGACTTGAAATTTGGCATGCAAGTAGTTAAAACATTAATCTATGCAAGGAGACCAGCAAATTACGCATAGCGTACTTAATTTAAGATTGTTTAGGCATTTGAAGCGAGTGGTTAGTTTTTTATCTGGGTCAGAGTTAGACCCCTTTCTATATTTATGGTATCACAGGGTTCGGGCCCAAAACGGGCTTAGCCCCTGTGCCAATAGCCGTAATTTTCAATCGCAAGAACTGATTATGTATTAAGTAGCGAAAAGGACTTTTAAAAAATATTTTACCTTAAAATGTGCCGTCCTATTCATGACTGCGGTTTCATTGTCAACCATTCATTTCCTATTTGTCCACTTATTTTTATATAAAATGATTAACTCGTTTGAAAAAAAAATATAAAAGAGTGTGATTAAGTTAACAATGACAGCATAAAAATTATGAGAATAAAATTCCTCTCCCGACATGTAGTGTCTGACGGTCTTTCTTTCCAGTGTGTTCTGGTTTTCTTGATCTCTGTTCCATTTGCAGAAATGGGATCTGAATATTCTCTAACGGGTCCATTGTCTCCCAAAATTACTGTAAACAACAGAAGTACAAAGCTGTAGGGGGGGGGGGGGGGGGGGGTCAGAATGTGATTTGACATAATTCTACAAAAATGAAGCGTGTACAAAGTGACATTGATCTTACCTTGGAGCAGACATATGTGTGACAGGTGACTTTTGTAAATGCAGCTGTGTGTGTTGGGGAGGGGGGGGGGGGTGTCGTTCGTAACATTTGACCCATTGCAGACATTCACCTTAATATGCTTTTATTTTTGGGAAATGGCGCAGATCTAATATTTTCCACCTTCTGGGGTAACATGTGTCGCTGTTATACGTCCCTCATGTACATGTATTTACCACACGTGCGTAAGGAATAAAGACACATACATGTAAGTTGATATGATTAACATTAGTGTTGGACGGGGTGGTGGGGGTCTAATCATTCAAACAATCCGATTAGCTATAGCCACCTAACAAACGTCGTTGCTAATGACATAATGGAAGAATGAATACGTGGAACAACGAGATCATTGCGATATCATAATACCGACGTCACAGAGATTACCTTAGCTCTTCTGAGGATTGAACCCGGGACCGTTGACACCAACAGTTCAGTGCTGTTCTCATAGAACTAAAGGGTTACTGAATACCGGAACTAACACATGTAGGTAGACCATTTATCTAACACTATTGCATGGCTATAAGTTTGTTTTATACAAAATAAATCTGCAAGTTTCGCTATTTCATATATTGATGCATTTTATATAAAGTTTTTAGCTGTTTGCTCCAGAGATTCTCTCCACGTTATAAATATACCCCAGTGTCTTATTAGCCGTGTAATACATCCGCGACATTGAACATGAGAATGATAAAAAAGAATATGGCGAGATAAAATATCAAGATATCTAAGATCTTACTACATATCACTGCATTTCAGTATGCCTTAGCTTAATTTTCTTAATTTTCCATTTTGTTTATTTAGGGCCTATTCACGTTCAGTGAAGGTTGTAATTGCGTAACTCTCGGATATTTTTACTCAATTTAAATAAAGGCGTGTACTTTCTGAATGCCAAGCGTGGTTTTATCTCAATAGCTTGCGTCTATACACAAAAGAATTATTGATCAATTGAAAACCTTCAATATCCAGGTGATTATGGAATACCGGCTGTATCAAAAACCCATCTATCGGGGTTTATCCAGTCAGATACACAATCAGGAATACATTTATATAAACTACCAGGTTATTTGCATTTTCTACATAAATGTAATTGTTAACATGAGACTTCAATGAATTCATACATACCAAACATTTCATCAATCAACCACCCATCATCTGGGCGTAAAGAATATTTAAACTCTGAAATCTTTTCCCCCTTCATTGTCTACATACATCATTGTCTACATGCATCTAACATATTTACGATCATTTTAACAGGCAGTATTTACATCGACCCGGTTCACGAAATGTAAACTGAATTTGCTAATTACATATAATGATGTAATACTCCTTTACCCGGTCATTAGAAAAATGAGGCCTGAGCTTAGGATAAATCAAATGGATTTAAAAATGGCCGAAAAAGATGGTTTATTACATTAACAACATTGAAATACTGAAATTTATCCATTGGATAAAAATTGATATTTCCACAGTTGATATTTTCACATATGAGTATGACATCATATGAAACTGGTTATTTATCCATTGGATAACAATTGATATTTCCACAGTTGATATTTTCACATATGAGTATGACATCATACGAAACTGGTTATCAACATGAATCCTTTTTATTTCTTATAGACGATTTAACTACAGTAAATGATTTTGAAATTTCACATGGCTAATTTACATGTACGTCCTTCGTTCACATACCTCTTTTTGCTACAATTAATAGTCAATCTTCACACTTTAACCCCAAAATAACCACTCTGTCTACACACAGGGGAATAAGGGATGACACTAAAATAGGATACCGGTTGTAAACAAATCTCAAAATCACCTTAGTTCCAAGAAACAGATCGAATCTTCTCATACAAAGGGTGTTAAACACCTCGTAATACAAGTCCAACGTAGTCCGATCCTTTCATATTTAATTTAATGAGTTTTATAAACGAAAATAATTCAAGCTGTCTGTGTTGTCGTCGATCACGCACAGGAAAAGATAACTCCTGCAATGAAACTAGCTTCCAGCTTTCGGAAACTCTCTGGAGTGTTTATATTTAGAACGAAAAACCTAGAATTTTTTTAAAAATCAAATAACAGTATTTAAAACGGGATTTTTTCTTTTCTTCGTAACGTAATATTTTATTTCAGCCTGATTTTAAATGCAGTGTACAATACTCCAGTCTACAAAACTCATTAAATCCAACATAAAAGGATTGGACTACGTTACTTTCATTGCAGTAGAAATAGTCCCGTGGGGATCCGGGTTAGAATAGGTCCTCAGTACCCCTTGCTTGTCGGAAGAGGCGACTAAATGGGGCGGTCCTTAGGACGATACCGCAAAAACCGAGGTCCCGTGTTACAGCAGGTGTGGCACGATAGGCCATAAGAGCCGAGCATAAGCCTAAATTTTACAGCCCTTCACCGGCAATGGTAATGTCTCCATATGAGTGAAATATTCTCGAAAGTGACGTTAAACAATATTCAATCAATCAATATATGAATAAATAATTTTGACTCAATCGGCGTGCCATATACATGTACCACAAGCCCAACCGATCGATAGGAAATGGCTGACGTGAACCTGACATGTTCCGTCCATTGTAACGACTTGTTACCGCTGTTTTGTAAAGACTGTGACCACCTCCTGTGTTGTGACTGTGTAACACGTGACCACGCAGGACATAAACTCTGTAACGTAACGGATGTGATTGAATTTCATCAGCAGGAACTACATGACGTTTTAAAGAATGAAAAGTCAATACAGTTTCTAGAGAGACTCGTTGTCGATTCACAAGGAGAGCAGAATCTGTTAGCTCAGCACACGGAAGATCTTCTCCGAAATGTTATCGACAGAGAAGAAGAAATCATTGCTCAAGTGAGAGTTTGGAGGGAGAATATAATGAACACGATCATTAAATTCAGGGACGAGCGTGACAAATATTTGCAGGAGAAAAAAAGTACCATCTCCGCTTTACTCAATAAGAGAGAGGGAGGCTTTCACGTTGAATCAGAGAGAAGTAAATTGGAAATAACACGTATCAATTATGAAGTGCGACGTCTTCTTGCAGACGCGAGGAATTCGTCTGGCGGTGAGTCGTCTGATCTGATTGAGTTTGAAATAGGGCCGTCAAGTGGAGATTTAAATGACATGTTTGGGAAACTATCGGAAAAGGAAATGTCATCAGATGAAATTACTATCGATGAGGCTCAAAAAGCACAGGATATGAGAGAGGGTGAAGACGTTGAAGAGGAGTTCTATGACTGTGAAGATTTACAGAGGTACAAATTTCGTACAAAACCAATCAGAGATGTCATACCCTTACAAAACCTCCACACGTTTCTTCTGAGTTCAGATACAGTATACCTTTATGATTTGAATAAAGAGGATTTTGATGCGAAAACCATTTTGTCCAACGTGCATCAGATTACTCACATACCTACCTCTGGTGATGTACTATGTGTGATGATGAGTTGCAAAGAAATAAAACGTATTTCAGATGGGAATACAATCACAACGTTTGTGTATACCATAAAAGACAATGAGATGTTCAAATCCGTGAGTTCAGGCGGGAATGAAGCGTACGCATGTGCATCACAGGAAGACTACAAAGAGAAAACATATTATTCCAATACATTTAGAATTAATCTATTCAATGAATCTGGAGTGATATTAAAAACATTTGATTTTGGTACCGTTCATAGATGCGGCTATCGGAGTGTGATGAAAACCAGCAACAAAAACAACTACATCTGTGCCAAGTCGAACAGAGTCGAACTAATCAATTTGCAACAAGGCAAAGAAATACAATCCTATACAGGATCCGTGGGAACTGATCCCGCATCTAGATTCTGTACAATGGGGATGACAACAGACAACGAAAATAACATCTTACTGGCTGTCCGAAATGACAACGCCATCCATCTTCTGGACAAGTCTTTGACATTCCAGAAACTTCTGATGACTGCTGAGGACGGTCTTTATTGTCCGTCGTCTGTCGCTCTAGACAGGGATGATTATCTATGGGTAGGATGTGAAGACGGACACTTACTTATAGTGAATTATCAATATCTACTCAACACGGACAGACAAACAAGGCTTAAACTTAAACACCGGGTCATTTGACTCACGTCATAAAAGCCAATAACATGGTCCATTGGCGGATCCAGAAATAACTGAAGGGAGAGGGTTGTGGCTGCCTTGGAGCCCAGGTAGGTCCTGGGCGAAGCACTAATGGGGGTCCAGGAGATGGAGCCTCCTGAAGCTACTAAGGTCTGAAAAAATATGAAGTACATATTTTCGTGTTTTAGAACATATTTCTATGAAAATTTGACTGTGACTTTACATTTTCCCAAAGGGGTGCAGGGTCCGCCACTATGGACCGATAAGACAACGTTGTTTTCCTACAGAACAGTTTTGTAGTTAATTGTGGCGTAAGTACTGAAGTGCTAAGCCTAAACACCGATGCATTACAAGTCAAGAATATGGACTCATTATACCAAAATTATTATTGTCGCATAAATTCAATGCTAGAGTTGATTGTGAAGTAAGGACGCGTGTACCAGTAGCTGTATTTGGCTCAGGGTCAGGGTTAGATTAGGGTACATGTACATGTATGTCAATGCGTCATTATCCTGAAAGACGACTCGTAGAAATGCCACTGTCTTTTGTTACTGCAATGGGGAATACGTCGAGGGGGAAATATTCGCTATATTCACGGTGTTAGTAAATCCGTGAATTTAATTAAACAATAAAATACTATCTGTGTTGTTTCTTCGGATGATGAAGGTACATGTAGCTATCAAGCTAGTAAGCGGGTTATGCAAAAAATTTTTTATCTGCAACGATTGCTACTTCCATCGTCCGATGAAACAACAAAGAAAGACATTTTATTGTTTATAACTATATTCTTATGTAAAATATAAACTAGAATTAAGATCTAAAATATCATATGGTTGACCCTTTTGTTACGGTAAATGGAACAGCAAATGCACCATTTGACTTTAATTAATGACATTCCATATTTGGGAATGAGTTTGTAGACAAGTAGTACTAAAAAACCGGATCGAACTAGTTTGCAACAAACATGTATTTATTGCATGATGAAAGCAATGTCAATTTCAAAAGAAATAGAAGTCAAAAGATTCCGTGAATGTAAATATGAAATAGTGAACAAGTTCACAACGTATAAAAATGAATTCCGCTTTTCGTAAATAAAGAGTGATCGTGCATTTTGTCGTACACCACATCCTACAGCATCCCGTAGATCATATTACGTAACCTTTCCGTAAATGTACCTAAGTTACTTATTTAACACTTTATTAAAATCGAATCATCAGATATTTAATTTTCAACAGCTATTCAAATAACCCAAATACCCAAGCTACTGGATAGCTCAATAATCAACACAATACGGTCATGATTTACTCATGCGTAACAAATGTGGGACCCTCTGGCACTGATTACCCGATGATGTATATATATTTTATGGACTTTTGAATTTATCGTTTAATTTCATTTATTCAACGATGATGTATTTTATCTATAAAGTTGATTTGAATATGAATTATCACAGCTGTCCTTCATATACATATGTAAGACTGGACCATTTTGTCGTAGACTCCGCAGATTACATTCTTCTCATTCGCTACTTCTCATTCTTCAAACCATTGGGGACATTTCACCCAATATATCTTAGAATATAACCTAGTTTGTCGACCAATCAGATTTCAAGAAGTTGTTCATTAAGTGGCTCACTTATTCATTAAGAATTCCCAACAGAGAGATATCACGTGACTGACTGTGATTGGCTATTTGAAAATAAATTTTATGACATTGTAAATGTTTCAGACAACTTTATTACATTGTCAAAAAAACAAAAAAAACTTACAACAAAATGGCTTATTTAGACATCGATTAAATGAGAGAACAGTCTGACCCCCCCCCCCCCCCCCTCTTCTCTTGAAAAACATAAAAAAGAGGAAAAATTGTCACTATTTAAATTTCAATACCTGCTTCTGCATAGAACCGTTTAAACATTTGAGACATCTGGTTGATCGGTATAGCATTAGCACCAAATTTTGGACCATATGAAGATACAGTTTCTAACGGCTTCCGGTAGAGGTGTCCTGTTCGAGGAATCAAAGATAGATACTTCTCGTAAATCTTTACAAGGCAGCGTGGATTTTCTGGATCATCATATTGAATGATAGGTTTTATCTCAATTTTTCGATGCTTTAAACCTCCTTGAACGTTTTTGGTCACACGCGGGGTGTATTTAACGTACTTACGATCGTTCTCATGGTCAAATCCAATTTCAAACTGCTCGGCAGCACAGCTTTTGTGTTGTTCCATCCCGCGAAATCCAAAAGTCTTACCATTGTAGAAAAATACGGCATTACTCTGTCCTGAAGCGGTATCGAGCGAAAACACACCGGTATCCCACATTATACACGTTATATGACGTCAAATTGCGCCTATCGTTCCCAGCCAATGAAAAACTATGTTACATTCTAAGCCAGTTAGAGTATATTAAGTGAAATCTTATTGGATAAGAAGGGGCTCGCTCACTAACGTTCGCTCCGCCCCTTCTTATCCATTAAGATTTCACTTAATATACTCTAACTTATACTTAGATATGAATTTGCATTGCAAAATAAGAAACGTTGATTGTTGTCAATTTGTGGTGGTGGTGTGTGTGTGTTTGTGTGTGTGTGTGGGGGGGGGGGGGGGGGGTGTTAGAACCCTGTCTCTGATTCTACATGCCTGACAACAACGCAAACGTGATAAACACAATTATTACATTTGGTATTAGTACATGTACATTTTACGTATAGTGTTCAACGCAGAATGTAATAATGCAATCTAATATTAAAATAAACTGTTTTGAATCCGCTACCGCTTCTCAAACATCTAACAACACCCCATAGAGGGTCACGTCAGCGCGGCCTTTCTGCTATGAATAAATTAAATATTATTATGAGATTCAAAACAGTTATAATTTTAATTAGATTGGTAATAACGTAAATTATCCTAGATGTATAAGATCTATTAAGTTTCAAATGTGCATAAACTAAAGTAATAGAAGATATCATTACAGTGGCGTAGCTTCCATTGAGGCAACCGAGGCAGCTGCCTCGGTATAAAAAAACCCCACCTTTTACGTTGTTAAAATGTCGATAGCTTCTGGGGGGCTGCGCCCCTGCCTCGGTAATATTCGAACCCAAGCTACGCCTATGCATTAATTAATGATATCTTCGATTTTGAATTATTGCGTGTTTTCAGTGAATCAAAAAAATTCTGTACTGTCAATTAATGAGAGCAATATGGAGTTATTGTTCCCTTTTATTAAATTAACGATATCATAACTGGATAGAAAGTTTAATATCAGTAACATTCTCTTATTTTTACCCATAGCGCATCTACGCATTTTCATTAAGATATTTAACGCTATACATATTCCAGATTTTGAAAATACCTTTGCGTCTTCTTGCAAACGGATTGTCTTCGCATTGTGCGTTTCTCCTCTATTTTCAAGCCACATATTTTAAATTTTTACTGTTGTGTATATTCATATCATACACTATTGTTATGCGCCTTAGGGTATTTCTTATTACATAAGGCGCTCTATAAATGTTTTTAAGGTCTTCCGTCTCCTGCGGAAGACCTTACTATTATTGTTCGCGTTCTTCTTCTTCATTAAGGTCTTCCGTCTCCTGCGGAAGACCTTACTATTATTGTTCGCGTTCTTCTTCTTCTTCATTAAGGTCTTCCGTCTCCTGCGGAAGACCTTACTATTATTGTTCGCGTTCTTCTTCTTCATTATTAAGGTCTTCCGTCTCCTGCGGAAGACCTTACTATTATTGTTCGCGTTCTTCTTCTTCATTATTATTATTATTATTATTATTTTCCTTGGTAGTACACGCGTTTTTCTCAGCCATTTCTCGATCGATTTTCACGAAATTTTCAGGAAAGATGTCTTTTGGTGACGAGACTTTGCTTGCAAAATTTCGTGCTTGACGTCACTTCCGGTCAGGAGTTATCTCTCTTTTAGTGACTTTTTGAAGGGCCTTGTTGTCCACACATCTCCTCCGTTAGTTTTGAAGCTAGAGTCTTGAAATTTCTACACAAGATAGAGTAAACATTTTAGAAGATTTGTGGGGGATTCGATTTTACCGGAGGCAATTTGCCTAAACGCTCGCCTGGACCTGAAAATATGGATGCCAAAATTTTTCGCCGATTTCGTCGATTTTTGACCTTTCATCTCCAATATCTTTTTTCTTGCAAATATTTTGTTAAGACATGTAGAACAAAAGTTGTGCACATTTACGAGATCTTTTCGAAAATATCAAGATTTAGGGGCTAGCCCCTTAAATTAGGGATCTAGAAGGGCTCAAAGTCTAGATCAAATATCTCAAAAATCGTTAATATTTTGGTATAAGTCAAAGAACAAAAAATGTTCATCTCAACAATCCAAATCTATTCATATAAAAAGTTAGGTCATATGTTACGTAATAAGGGATTTTAAGGGCCAAAACCATAAAATTTTTACCCCTTGTATCTCGAAAACGACAAATATTTTGAAAAGCGATAAAGAACAAAAGTTGTTCAGAATGATGATCTGAACAATATGCATATTTCGTTTTTACCCTATGTGGCCCCGTTAGGGAGCTACAGTTTGGCCCCTAAAAATTACTTCTAGAAATAACTCGAGAACGGTAAAGAATTTCGAAATACTTGTTGAACAAAAAATGTTTGAAATGTCATGACCTTTCTTACGATATCAAGCAAAAGGGGCTGACCCTTTAAATTAGGGGCCCAGAAGGGTCCAAAGGTTTATGAGAATATCTCAGAAACTATTAATATTTTGTAATAAGTCATTGAAGCGGAAATGTTCATCTAAACGAGCTTGTTCTTATCAAATCAAAAAGTAGGTCATATGTTACGTAATAAGGGATTTTAAGGGCCAAAATCATAAATAATTGACGCCTCATATCTTGAAAACGACAAATATTTTGAAAAGCATTATTGAACAAAAGTTGTTCAGAATGATAATCTAAACAATATGTACATTTCGTTTTTTCCCTATGTGGCCCCGTTAGGGAGCTACAGTTTGGCCCCTAAATATTTCTTGTAGAGATAACTCGAGAACGGTAAAGAATTTCTAAATACTTGTTGAGCAAAAAATGTTTAAAATGACAAGGCCTTTCTTACGATATCAAGCAAAACGGGCTGGCCCTTTAAATTAGGGGTTCAGAAGGGTCCAAATGTTTTTGAGAATATCTCAGAAACTATTAATATTTTATAATAAGTTGTAGAAGCGGAAATGTTCATCTCAACGAGCTTGATCTTATCAAATCAAAAAGTAGGTCATATGTTACGTAATTAGAGATTTTAAGGGCCAAAATCGTAAATATTTGACGCCTCATATCTTTAAAACGACATATTTTTTGAAAAGCATTATTGAACAAAAGTTATTCAATGTGTCATAACCTATCGATCAATATCAAAAAATGGGTCTGTGGGCCTCATGGCTCGCCTGTAGAGTCGATTTTTGTCGATATCAGTCGATTTCAAAAACTTGTAACTGGTAAATATTTTGTAAGGACATATTGAACAAAAGTTGTTCAGTTTATCGAGATCTATCGATTGATATCAAGAAATAGGCCTATGGTCCTAATGGCTCGCCTGTAGAGTCGATTTTTTGTCGATATCGGTCGATCTCAATAACTTTTTACAGGTAAATATTTTGTAAAGACATATAGGACTAAAGTTGTTGAGTCTATAGAGGGCTAACAAATGACATCAAGAAATAGGCCCGCGGGCCTTATGGCTCGCCTGGAGAGTCGAATTTCAAACGAATTTCACCGCAACTTTGCTTCAGAAGCTTATGATATGAAAAATTGATTATATCTAAAGTGTCTTAAAGTCGGAAACTAAATTGGGACTCATTTGTCTTTTTCTTTTTTTTTTTAAGTCCGAGTGCATCAACAAATCGGACGGAAGACCTACTCGTTGCTCGCAACGAGATCGTGTCTCGTTATTATTATTATTTTGTTTTTCCCTTTCGTCTCCGAGACCGTTGAATGGATTTTCCTGAAACTTTCACAGGTTATAGGGAACGATGGTACCTCAAGGCATTTTTTTCATTTTTTCAAAATTCACTTCCGTTCGTCAGATACGTCCGAATTTCCGGTTTTTAAAAGAAACTTTGTCCGGGGGTAAACTTGAAAACCACTAAAGATAATCGAATGAAACTTTCAGGGATGATAGATCTATTTTCTCTATGGTGCATACACGTAATATTTTTTGTCGCCGTCACTTCCGGTCGTCACCGGAAGTGATCAAATAAATCATCAATTTCAAACTTTTTTCTTTCAAATTGAAACCTACTTTGGTTTACTATATCTCGTTCTAATTCTCAAAAAATGTTGACCCCACCGGAAGTTGAATCTCCAAGTTCCGGTTATATCAAAGAAAGACTATTCATTCTCTCATTTTTCAGTGCCATAAATCTCGGTCATGAAACTAGTTAATGAGTTGAATTTTACATATATTATAGTCACTATAAATGTCTAGAATAAAGTCAAATATTTTTGTAAAATTCACTTCCGGTCGGCAAATACGGCTTATGAGCTGTTTTCGTTGTCAATCGTTTTTCTCAGAAACGGTAAAAGATAGAGTCACCAAATTTTCAGAGTTAATAGATCTCACTTTGTAGGGGTGCAATAGGGGGATAAGAATGTCGGCCGTCACTTCCGGTCGTCACCGGAAGTGATTAATAAATCATAAATTTCAAACTTTTTTCTTTCAAATTGAAACCTATATCGGTTTATTAGGTCTCGTTCTAATTCTCAAAAACTATTGACCCCACCGGAAGTTGAATCTCCAACTTCCGGTTATATGAAAGAAAAACTATTCATTCTCTCATTTTTCAGTGCCATAAATCTCGGTCATAAAACAAGTTAATGATTTGAATTTTACATATGTTATAGACATTATAAATGTCTAGTGTAAATTTAAATATTTTTGTAAAATTCACTTCCGGTCGTGAGATATGGGGTGGACATATTCAAACCTTGTTTTTTCAGTTTCTCAATAACGAATATAGATAGACGCTTGAAACTTGTAGAGTTGATCAACTAACATTAGTCCATTGTACACATACATTCAAGTTTTTCGTCCGTCACTTCCGGTCTATACCGGAAGTATTTGAAAAATGTCGATTTCCCGATTTCTTCGAGTGATTTCTCAGAGATGGTGGATAGATTTTCTTGAAATTTGCAGGAATAATGTCTGATGAAAGGACCTTCCTATAACTATTTTTGTTTTTACAAAATTCACTTCCGGTCGGAAAATATGGGCGATTTTCTGTTTCTCAAAAGGAATTTTGTCCAGCATTTTTCTTGGAAAAGGTAAAATATAGGTTCATCAATTATTCAGGAATTATAAATCTCCGTTTGCAGTCGTGCAGTAGAGGGTTGAACATGTCGACCGTCACTTCCTGTCGTCACCGGAAGTGATTGAAAGAATCGCAAATTTCAAACTTTTTCTTGTAAATTGAAACCTATACTAGTTTATTAAGTCTCTTTGAAAGTGTCAAAAGAATATTGACTCCGTTGGTAGTCAAAACAACTACTTCCGGTTTCTTGATAAAATACATTTTTACTTTTCATCTCTTTGTCACCATAAATCTCGCGTATATTTGAAGTCTTTCATATGATTTTCACATGTCATAATAAAAGTATCAACTTCTAGAGTTTGGATCATTTTGTTTTTCAAAATTGACTTCCGGTCGGTAGTAACCTACTACTTTTTCTTTCTTTAGTCTACTTCTTTTTGTTGAGAACTCTTTCAGATAGAGACGTGAAATTTTCAGGGAATATAGACAGTAAAGAGTCGCTGTCATTTATAGGAAAACGAATCATAAAAGTACTTCCGGTCATCACCGGAAGTTACGAGAAATGAGTAAAAAAATTCGATAATACATTTCTCATTCATTGTTAAGGCACATTTTCTGATATATTTAAATGGTTTTCGTAGGAACAGAAAGCTCTTTACCGGAAGTGATCTAACGGAAGACCTACTCATTACTAGTAATGAGTTTCTAGTTAAGGTCTTCCGTCTCCTGCGGAAGACCTTACTATTATTGTTCGCGTTCTTCTTCTTCATTATTATTATTATTATTTTCCTTGGTAGTACACGCGTTTTTCTCAGCCATTTCTCGATCGATTTTCACGAAATTTTCAGGAAAGATGTCTTTTGGTGACGAGACTTTGCTTGCAAAATTTTGTGCTTGACGTCACTTCCGGTCAGGAGTTATCTCTCTTTTAGTGACTTTTTGAAGGGCCTTGTTGTCCACGCATCTCCTCCGTTAGTTTTGAAGCTAGAGTCTTGAAATTTCTACACAAGATAGAGTAAACATTTTAGAAGATTTGTGGGGGATTCGATTTTACCGGAGGCGATTTGCCTAAACGCTCGCCTGGACCTGAAAAAAGGGATGCCAAAATTTTTCGCCGATTTCGGCGATTTTTGACCTTTGATCTCCAATATCTTTTTTCTTGCAAATATTTTGTTAAGACATGTAGAACAAAAGTTGTGCACATTTACGAGATCTTTTCGAAAATATCAAGATTTAGGGGATAGCCCCTTAAATTAGGGATCTAGAAGGGCTCAAAGTCTAGATCAAATATCTCAAAAATCGTTAATATTTTGGTATAAGTCAAAGAACAAAAAATGTTCATCTCAACAATCCAAATCTATTCATATAAAAATTTAGGTCATATGTTACGTAATAAGGGATTTTAAGGGCCAAAACCATAATTTTTTTACCCCTTGTATCTCGAAAACGACAAATATTTTGAAAAGCAATAAAGAACAAAAGTTGTTCAGAATGATGATCTGAACAATATGCATATTTCGTTTTTACCCTATGTGGCCCCGTTAGGGAGCTACAGTTTGACCCCTAAAAATTACTTCTAGAAATAACTCGAGAACGGTAAAGAATTTCGAAATACTTGTTGAACAAAAAATGTTTGAAATGTCATGACCTTTCTTACGATATCAAGCAAAAGGGGCTGACCCTTTAAATTAGGGGCCCAGAAGGGTCCAAAGGTTTATGAGAATATCTCAGAAACTATTAATATTTTGTAATAAGTCATTGAAGCGGAAATGTTCATCTAAACGAGCTTGTTCTTATCAAATCAAAAAGTAGGTCATATGTTACGTAATAAGGGATTTTAAGGGCCAAAATCATAAATAATTGACGCCTCATATCTTGAAAACGACAAATATTTTGAAAAGCATTATTGAACAAAAGTTGTTCAGAATGATAATCTAAACAATATGTACGTTTCGTTTTTTCCCTATGTGGCTCCGTTAGGGAGCTACAGTTTGGCCCCTAAATATTTCTTGTAGAGATAACTCGAGAACGGTAAAGAATTTCTAAATACTTGTTGAGCAAAAAATGTTTAAAATGACAAGGCCTTTCTTACGATATCAAGCAAAACGGGCTGGCCCTTTAAATTAGGGGTTCAGAAGGGTCCAAATGTTTTTGAGAATATCTCAGAAACTATTAATATTTTATAATAAGTTGTAGAAGCGGAAATGTTCATCTCAACGAGCTTGATCTTATCAAATCAAAAAGTAGGTCATATATTACGTAATTAGAGATTTTAAGGGCCAAAATCGTAAATATTTGACGCCTCATATCTTTAAAACGACATATTTTTTGAAAAGCATTATTGAACAAAAGTTGTTCAATGTGTCATAACCTATCGATCAATATCAAAAAATGGGTCTGTGGGCCTCATGGCTCGCCTGTAGAGTCGATTTTTGTCGATATCAGTCGATTTCAAAAACTTGTAACTGGTAAATATTTTGTAAGGACATATTGAACAAAAGTTGTTCAGTTTATCGAGATCTATCGATTGATATCAAGAAATAGGCCTATGGTCCTAATGGCTCGCCTGTAGAGTCGATTTTTTGTCGATATCGGTCGATCTCAATAACTTTTTACAGGTAAATATTTTGTAAAGACATATAGAACTAAAGTTGTTGAGTCTATAGAGGGCTAACAAATGACATCAAGAAATAGGCCCGCGGGCCTTATGGCTCGCCTGGAGAGTCGAATTTCAAACGAATTTCACCGCAACTTTGCTTCAGAAGCTTATGATATGAAAAATTGATTATATCTAAAGTGTCTTAAAGTCGGAAACTAAATTGGGACTCATTTGTCTTTTTTTTTTTTTTTTTAACTCCGAGTGCATCAACAAATCGGACGGAAGACCTACTCGTTGCTCGCAACGAGATCGTGTCTAGTTTTTTTTTAATTATTTTTATCATTAATTAGCAATTTCCTTGGAATGTTGATTAGTTTCCTATCAATATTAGTAATTTCTCCGCAAAGTTAACAGGTTTCTCAGAAATAATAACAATTTCATCGCAATGCTAAGAAGTTCCCATCAATGTTAACAAGAGGTACTGTGAGCAATGCTCACTAAGAATACCCCCCGCTTATCCCAATCTCCCAAAGGGTGTTGGTAATAGGTAAAACTTCAGTATTATGATCAAAAAGGTATCTAGGAACACAGCATCTCCATGCGATGAAAAAAGCCATTAAAGAATTGAAATGGAAACCATATTGCTACTTCGATGTCCAGTGCACTTGACCTTTGGACCCCAAAATCGATAGGGAACATCTTCATCCCATGGGCAGTCCATATGTATGATATAGTGACTGTAGGTGGAAAGGATAACGCTTTAGAGCCCGGAAACCATATTCCTACTTCAATGTCCAGTGCACTTGACCTTTGGACCCCAAAATCGATAGGGAACATCTTCATCCCATGGGTAGTCCATATGTATGATTTGGTGACTGTAGGTGGAAAGGATAACGCTTTAGAGCCCGGAAACCATATTGCTACTTCGATGTCCAGTGCGTTTGACCTTTGACCTTTTGACCCCAAAATCGATAGGGAACATCTTCATCCCATGGGTAGTCCATATATATGATATGGTGAAAAGATAATGCTTTAGAGCCCGGAAACCATTGCGTCTACAGACGGACGGACGGACGGACAACCCGATTCCAGTATTACCCCCCCCCCCCCCCCCCCCCCCCCCCCCACAACTTGTTGCGGGGGGTATAATAAGTTCACAGGAACTTTCATAGCATTAATGAAACTTCATATTATCATTATGTCATGCGATAATGAATGGTCACATGCTTAGCTGTCTGTGATCTGACTGGTCACTTGTATAGTTCCATGGATGGTAGAGTATTCTGAAAATTTTTAAAGAACTTTAAAAGTAAATTTGAAATCGCAAAACTTTTCATAAACGTATGAGTTCTCAAAACTTTACACGAACATTTCCTTATCACAGAGAGTTGCTTCTTCAACAAAATGGGGAAAAAATTGTGTCTAGTGATCAGTCATCCAAAAATTACTTTGTTAAACTCCACTTTGATTCCACGCACAAGTACTCTGAAATTGAAATAAAAAATATGCTGGAGTTCATCATTAATATCTTCGTAGTCTTTGGTGATCAGGTCTCCCAACAGTCTGTTGGAATTCCCATGGACACGAATTGCACTCCCTTGTTAGCTGTCATGTTTTTATATTCTTATGAAGCATAGTTTATTTAAAAGCTTCTTCAAATACATTATAAAAATAAATCTCTTGCTGTGGCCTTCAACTCGACATTTAGATATATCGAAATTTTAATTATTAACAATAATTTTCATTCATATAGCGATTCAATATTCCCCAATGAACTCGAAATAAGATACCATAGTCCTCCAATTATGCTTCATACTTAAGTTATTTTAAAAATAAATATTAACAGCAAACTAACAACTCAACTTTATGAAAAACGGGATGGTTTCAGCTTCTCCATCGTCAACTTCCAATATCTATGTAGCAATATTCTATTATCACCTGCATATGATATTTATATCAACTGATTCGATACGCAAGAGTTTGTTCAGCGTATAATCAGTTTTTAAATCGAGACCGTCTACTCGCAAACAAGTTGATGGTACAGGGGTTTCAACACTCTAGTTTAAGAAGGTATGTTACACCTGAGACATTTGATATGGATGAAAAGTGGAGGATATGTAGGCCTACAACAATATTTTGAAATTGAAAACTTTCAAATTTACTTTATATAGTTAAAAAATGCAGTTTTAGTTGAAAGTAATCTGAGAAAAATCTAATACCCATGTGGGACTCGAACACACGATCTACTGTTCAGCAGTCGACGTGCTATTTTTCTCTCTCTTTTGGCAGTCAAGGTGCTAACCTACTGAGCTACTCAGCTAGGCGAGTATTTTGTAAATGAATAGACACATATTGCTGATATTAATATTTTCATCCATGTTTTAAAAGGAAGTCAGCCATTATGACGATGTAGAATACCTCCTTAAATGCTGTCTGACGTGTTTCGAACCGATTATGAAAGAAAAAGTGAGCAAGCTTACCTATCCATGCTACAACATTGCTTGACAATGCCTCACATAATGAATGGTACAACAGTATTATTGGAAGAACACGACAGACGGGCTAACTCTAAGTTCAAAGGGAGCATAACTCCCAAAAAAAATTATTCAATCAGAATTTCATGGAAATATTCACATCCACACAGTGTGTCCTTATTAACAACAAAGTTTCACAAAATTTTGTTGAGCGGTCTCGGAGGAGTTGCACTGACAAGAAAGGGACTGACGAACAAGTCAAAAACATTATGCCCTTTTCGATGTACATTGCATTTCTTGTTCTTTGTTTTAGCTTGTTAAAAATGTCTCATATGGAGACGTCTCCATAGCCGGTGACTTTTAAACCAAGACAAGTTACTGACAAAGTTGATGTTACAAGGGTTTTCAGTCTCGTTTGAAGTTTTACTGACAAAGTTGATGTTACAAGGGTTTTAACAGTCTCGTTTGGAGTTTTTGTTTCTTTGTTTTACGTCCCGTAGAGTATCGAGACGTCACCAGCTGTACGTGAAGCACCACAAGCTTAGCACTCAAGGCCGTAGCAGTGAGGGTTCTTTATCGTGACAACACCTATCGCGACACGGGACCTCCGATTTAAAGGTCGTAGAAGACCTTGCCGATGGAGTAATCAGTGACCACTACCTACGACCCTGTCTTAGGTTTTACGCGGCCATGGCACGAGCGGGACTTGGACTCATAACCTTCTAGTTATGAACGCTCTACCACTGAGCTACCCCGACCGTAATCTCGGCTGAATATTTGGACGGACACCTCTACTGCATCTTGTAGCAGTCCATAATTCATGTCTGGAAATTTACTTTCAGCTTCGGGCTGGTTCTAGCAATTTAAGGTGCACTTTGGTGACAGTGCTGTTCGCTTCAAAGTTACTTCATTGTTAAAACAAATCACTATTAATGCTGCATTACTTACCGCCCAAGTATGTAAATTCCATAAAATAAACCATCACTTTTCCGTTCAAATGAAAACTTTCATGACACAAATTTTATTTCCTGAAATTGAAGAGTTCCTTTAGCATTTTTTTTTTTTTTTTATCAGCGATATACAAGTCGGTATGTGGAGATAACGATGCATCATTTTGATAAAACAGACCATAGAAACTCTTCAATTTCATGGGACAAAATAGTGTGCCATGGAAGTCTTCATTTGAACAAAAAAAAAAAAAAAAAAAAAAAATAGGGACGATAAGGACTACTAATCTCTCCGCTTACCTCATCAAGATATCGGGCTCACGGCGGGTGTGACCGGTTAACATGGGGTGCTCACTCCTCTTTGGCATCTGATCCCAACCTCAGGGATTCGTGTTTATCCTACTACTCTAAATTTTGTATTCTCTATAGGATTTATGAGATTGATAACTGTTTGTTATCTTTACCTTCCATCATCAGCATTCATAAGCTATGCTTCGTGTCAAGTTTTTCCATATCCCATGGGAAATTCAACTACCCAAGTTTTCTCAACTTAAGCAGCTCTTAAAACCGCAAAATGCAGAATGAGATTTGCTTCCTATATTTATGTAGCAATACTCCATTATCACCTGAAATTTAGATCTCTCAACTAATTCATCCCGTGGGAATCCGGGTAAGAATAGGTCCTCAGTACCCCTTGCTTGTCGTAAGAGGCGACTAAATGGGACGGTCCTTCGGATGAGACCGCAAAAACCGAGGTCCCGTGTCACAGCAGGTGTGGTACGATAAAGATCCCCCCTGCTAAATGGCCCTAAGCGCCGAGTATAGGCCAAAATTTTGCAACCCTTCACCCGCAGTGGTGACGTCTCCATGAGTGAAATATTCTCGAAAGGAACGTTAAACAATATACAATCAATCAATCTCAACTAATTCGATACGCAAAAGCTTGTTCTGCGTATAATCAGTCTTTAAATTAAGGCAGGCTACTGCCAAACAAGTTGATGGTACAGGGGTTCTAACAATCTCGTTAAAAGTCAGCACTTCACAAATTCTATGATCGTTATAACAATATAGCTTGCCAATACAACTTACTCCTGGGTTAAATACTGTCCCAACTTGTTTCATGCCGATTGTTAGGCCGTTCTTGGCACAACGATTTTAACTACGGATAACTCCGTTTACCCCATCAAGATATAGAGTCCACGGCAAATGTGACCAGTCGACAGGGAATGCTTACTCCTCTTAGGCACCTGATCCCACCTCTGGTATGTCCAGGGGTCCGTGTTTGCCCAACTATCTATTTTGTATTGCTTATAGGAGTTATGAGATTGATCACTGTTCGATATCTTCACCTTTCATTTGCTTACATTGTGGACTTCAAAAATGTATTCCAAGTAGCATTACAATACAAAATTTCCAGCATCGCAATTAAGACTCTTGAATTAATAACAACTACATGGTTATTATTTAACTGTTTATTGGCATATCATAATGTACACAGCCAAATCACAACACTAACACAAGATCATGTGACAGTCACATGACTGATGTTCTGGTCACATGACAGACAATGAGTACAATTTTCTTGCAGTGAAATAAAAAATAAAATCTTTAAAAGTAATCTTCACAATATTCTATATTTCTTTTTCTTTCAAACTTTTTGAACTGACATTGTTTTCTGTTACTTCGCCTTTCGAGTGAGATTTTGATGTCCATTGTAATACTGAAACGTAATTTTAAGTTTTAATGTATGGCTAGTAGTCGAAGACATCAAACACGTCTTTCTTGACTCAGAGTTAGTGTTATTTTGGTTAATTTATGGCCATTTTAACACGAGATCTGAAACCTAACTGCTACTATAAATTTCTATATTTTTTCATGCAAATGTCATGGAGCGGCTATAAACTTCTAATGAACATTCTTTGGCAATCTAATTTGGTTTTACGTGTGAGCAATATTAATAAAATGAGTTGTTTTCTTTATTTAATATCTATTTAACAAGGCATGTTAAAATCTTATGATATGTATAACATCCTTCGTAGTTTCAAAACGCCATCAAACAAGTATACAGACATAAAAGTGAAACTCACAATGAAAAAAAATACAGATTTTGAGCAATAAAAATCAAATATTCACCGTGTTTTAAACAAATATAAATATCAATACTACGTCATTAAATGTACTGGGGTGATTTCTTGTGAATAACATCCGAATATGTTAGCCCTAACTCTAGATGGAATTTGCTTATTTTTTTAACAGCTTTGTCCAATATTTTATTTATACTTGACTAGTTCAACGTGAACAGAATACAAAAGAGTTGTAACACTTAACATGGATACCTGAGTCTTAGCGAGGCAAGATCAGCAGCCACCTGGGACTCACGTACAAAGAGTAGCAATTTTTTTGTGACACCTTCGCAGGTATGCTAATTTGTCCTTGACCCTGTTCGACGATAATCTACCAAGTCATGACCCTGTGGTTCCCTTCTACGAAGCCCTCTCTCTATTTTGATTGGTACCCTGAAAAAAAACTGGTTCCCCGGTGGCTAACGCTTTATTTACCTCGTAGAAATGATACAAGATGAGTTTCAGTTTCCATGGAAACATCGAAAGAGTACAGTGTATTTCTTTTAACAAAATAAAACCAAAAATATATATAATGTACTTGACATCTACGACAGGTTTTCTTCACATTCGCAGTAAGGCACGTACTAGACATGAATTATTGCTGAAAATACTGACAGCATACAAAAAGCTTCTATGATATATATATATGTATATACTATTTATTTTGTAATCTCTCTACTTTGTACGAAAATAAAGATGTTCCACATGAATTTTGTTACAGCACTGTCTGTAAGTTAAAGAGAGTTAACATCAAACAAAGAAGTCCACTCCGTTAAAGTGTGAGTTCTATATCAGACAATGACACAAGTACAACCCAACCAAAACTAGGGAGGCACGTGACTGTGCCCCCCAAATGCTGCATGTGTTGAATACATTAAAACAGCTCACTGTGCAACCATAAAAAAACAAACAAGATATATCCTCATAATAACAAGGTCCTAAACACTTTTTTGATTTTTTAAACCTTCACAAACAAAAACCATAACAATAACATTGTTTGAAAACAAAACTTTAAACACTGCAAAAACACTGACCACAAAGAGGAAAAAAAATATAGCTGTCTTTTCTTAATACAAAATACCTCACCATAAAAATCTGTTTCTCGTAAAAATGAATAAGCTACATACATATATGTGCAACGCCCCAACCACAGGGACTCTAGTCTAACACACTACCACCGACTAAGCCCTGAGAAAGGGGGGTCTAAACATGCTCCCCGCGAAGCTAACGGCCTAGTACTAATAGGCCACAAACCTTAGTTCAGAAAGGTCACATAACCCCAATACAAAAGGATTATGAAACCTTGGTACAAAAAGGTTTAACAAAAACCTTGACACACGCGGGTTCTCCTAACTTAGTAACATCAAGGTTTTCCAACCTTAGTACATCAAGGTTTTCACACATTAGCACATAGAAGGCCACTCCTAGATAATAAGAAGTCTGACGACAAACACAGACAGCAATTGCCTGATGACAAATCAAAAGAGTCTGTACAAGTGCATCTTTATTGAGAGGGAGTTTCTCTTTGCTTTAGTTAGTCTTCTAGTTACTAGGAGTAGCCTATTGACCTTAACACATGACATATTCAAACATACATAAATCGTACCATGTTCATTCATGGTTCAAACTCTGGGAATAATAGTTCTATTGTGTTTCTGTAACAATAGCAACCTTATCTTGTAAATTTCATTTAACTGAAGATGTAACAAAAATCTAGAAACAATATTGGTTATTAATGTTCTCGATACTGCAAACAAACCACATCCACTATCAAACTGAAGCAAAAGTAACACCCCGAAAGGTCTAAAATCAGAGTGATGGAAAGAGAGAGCGATTCAGTTATAAATCCATGACATTCATGACTAGCTCTGTGTACACAGTTCACTCTTTAGATCTGTTCAGGCAAACAAAAAAAAGCTGCTTAGGCAGAGATTCAGAGTTCAATTCCTATTCGATTATCACCACCGATACGTGAGGCGTCCATAGCTGAATTGAAGAGTTGACACATAAGCCAAAGCAAGTGCATATGCTAACAGTATGTCCATGTAACATCACTACATTTCAGAACAGCCATTTTCTACCATAAAATGATAAATTCTATTTATTTAAAGGATTGTTAAACTTTGTGATTGATGTTCAGAATGGGAATAGAAGAAAATGAGATGAATCTGCTCTAGTTTTTACCTACATTACCAATAGACTTATTATGGTTGGGGGGGAGGGGGTGGAGTGTGGTTATGGGTAGGTCCGTTTGCAGTACCTGTCACACATCGAGTATCATGATTGACTAGCAGGGGTCATACATCAGCTGATAAATGAGGCATAGTACGTCCTGGCATTTACAATGCTGCAGCAATAAACAAAATAACCTACTCATACATAGCACTACTTACAGCTGGCTCCAATCCCGGCCCTAGTATGTACAATTGTCATGAAAAAAAAAATTAACAGCTTTCTTTTTGATTACATACAAAAAATAAATGATTTCTTTGGTATACAATCCTGATTAAAATGAAGCACATTACTATTTGAGTCAACAAAAAAAAAAAAAAGTAACGCAAAATAATAAAAAAAAATCATAGCATCCTGTTTCCAACAGGCCATACCAGGCAAAATACAGACAAAAAAAATTAAACAAGTGGTCCCTGTGGTTGAGGCCAAGGGAAGATAACTCCTGCCGACACAAAGCTCCGGGCACACAACGAGCGACAAATAGGTAACACGTAGAAACGCCACGTGGAGACAGTCAGACACGTCAAATCTACGTAGAAGAAAGCAAAGGAATTAGACAAGGTTACCACCAGATAGAATGACACCACAGTGACCTTATAATCACACAGGTCAGGGATTCTCCTAGCCTACAATTGCACCACTATCCCCATTAACTTAATTTGGAGGCTTTAAAAATTTGCTGGTTCTTTTTGTTTTAAGAATGAACATGATGCAGTAAAAGGCACAACTAAAAGTGTGTTTTATATTCATAATTTGATAAAGAGTGTCTTATTTTTCACAAAACATGCAAGACAATCTACAACATATAGGCTAAAAAAATCCCTGGAAGTGAGGGCTGTCTAGATACTGCTCATGTCAGAATTGGACTGATTTACCGGGAACCACCAGGGAGGGAATTCCCAAATAAAGTCAGCCAGTAGTAAAACGCCCACATCAGACTGTGCGAGAACCCCCTACAGCTGACAGACTGTGACTGAGGGTTATTTGCATAGGAAATTCAGTCACCTGTACATAACACATTGGCTAAAAAGTTCATGTCAGGTCAATAATTTTTTTAAGTTTGAAAACTGTGGCATCTTTGTCGATCAACGACTTGAAAAATAAATATCATACAATTAAAATTGTGCTTCAGTGATTGCGATAAATTAATTTCACGATTGGAATTTATACTTTTAGGCCTACGATCTTACAGTTGTTTTAATTTTTATTTACCTAAAAAAATTTAAAATATCCTAGGTCCAAATTTTAGATTTCTGATACAAAAAACCTTGACACATGCAAGGCTTAATGCTGTTTTCAATCAGTATCAAGAACCAATAAGACAACTGCTATCCGGTTAGGTCTGAGGCAGATTTTTACTGACATCAAGCAGTAGAGTGGTGTAACAAAGAATTATTTATTCTGTCAACAATTTATAACAGAAGTATAACAAACCAACAAAGTACACATTGAAAACTAAGAACCGTTCAGTGACGTACGGCCTTGACCCTTTGTCTACCTAGTCTGTAGGTTACACACAACAACAGCTGTTAGCTACACACCAGTGAACATGTTCTACAAAACTGTACTCAACATTTAAATCTACACATGCCCTCCTTCATGCCAGTCATCTACATAATGAAAGCATAGCATCACAACATATGTTATTTACAATGACCTTGACATGTAATCTTTTGACCCACAAGGCATCTCCCACAAGGTATCTTTTGAGTCAACCCATAAGGTATCTCCCCATCTGTTGCTATCTTGTACTTAATGCAAGTTTAATGTTTCAACCATTTCCCTCAGGTCACAAACGCTTGAGCAAGTCACTTATACATACCCTTAACGCTTTAGGAAAGGACAGTTTATGAAAGATCATACTATTACTATCATCTTGTTAAACATGCCCAATCTCTTTAATATCTAACAAAAGTGCAAGTCTATTTTGATATTACAGATGTAGCACTGAACTAATTCAATTGATGCATCAAAATTGCTACTTTTGATTTAGTGTGTGTGTGTTAGCAATTTTTGCACTTTATCTTTAGGAAGGGGTGTGGTATCAAACTTCCTGGTGGTATAAACAAGAGAAATAACACTCAAACATTGAGAATTGATAAACATGTAGCCTCATACAAAACTGGTTTGGACTTTCTACTTTAACCTTTCTGCTCTAAGATTTCCCATATAAATACTTTAACATTGAATTCAAATGCTTTTATGAGAGATCCTACCATTTTAGTAAATAACTAATAATAGAGTAACAGATGGAGATCAAATGCAAGAGACAAAATAAAGAGATTTGAACTCCAAAACCAGAATCTGTAGTCAGGTGCTCTACTAATTGAACTATCCTGGTCTAAGCACCATAATTGCACCCAGAACCAGCATTTTTATCCTCCAATAACACCAAGCATAATCTAGTCTGTTGCACTTAACCCTGCATGTTAAATCAATAGCATAAACGTCTTCCCATTAATTATAATATATCTAACCAATCAAAATGTAACAATTTACCATGGTTTCTGTCAATAGAAAGTCCAAACGACTATGGTATGAGTACTTACACAATGAGATGACATCCCACCCATGAAATTCTTAGAAAGTCACAGCCAGTGAATGGGGAAAAAATAACCTTTTTGAGTATAATGCATTCTACAATTTCTTTCCTGCAATTCATGGATCACTAGTTTTATTCGTATCAATTAGAAATCTGTCATTTTCCTTTGGCAGACAGACAGAATCAGTAGAATGATGTTCAGCCTTGTGACATTCCCTTAAAATCACACAAGAAAAGACCTGGAATCTGTTCACAAATAATTTCTACAGAGTACTGAATGATGTTTCTACACACCACTACGGTTCGTACTTAACCGACTCTATAAAAAACAACAACAAAACACTCACTATAACTGTACAACACATTTCTTTTAGTAAAATCGTCAATATTAATTCTGGAAGGAGCTGGTTGAAAGCACAGACTTAACACAGTTCACTTGGCTTGGTGAATGATGATAAATGATGGGGAAATGAAAGGAAGTGAAGCAAGGAAAAAAGGGTGACATCTAATAAAGAACCAACTGTTTGTCATCAACTCAAAATCAGATATTCTATATCGAAATTAATGGGGAGAAAGAGAGAGGGTGTAGTGCAGATGATTAATTTCACACTTTTTTTCTCTCAAAGGAAGTTCATATCGAAAGTTTAAAATATGGTTATGCAAATATAATCATATATCTCTACAGTACATTACATACTGCGTACTAGTCCAAAATATCTGACGTTTTCCTGGCTTTTTTATGATTTTGATATTTACCGTGGCAGGAAAAATGTCAGAACTGGCGCCATTACATTATCTGGAAATTTCCAGCATCTTCGGGTCGATTCGAAATACTTGCGAGCTGAATTCTATGTTTAACTCATAACTAATCAATATAACGATGCTTCTTATACTTATAAATATCGATTTTATGGGTTCTTTCATCACAAAATCAGTCTCTTGAAAACATTTTCACAAACTGTCGAGCTTTGTTTTGAGTTACGTGACTCATTCGCTTGAATGACAGCGAAAATTCTAATAAAATTTTAGAGTGATATTTTCTTTTGATCGATATCATTAAGTACAAAAAGCATCGTTTTATTGATTAGTTTAAGTTTAACATTGAATTCAGCTTGCAGGTGTTTAAATCGGCCCAAGAATGCCGCCTCTAGCTGGAGACGGTGAAACTTCCATTTTACATACTGGCACTGTTCTGACATTTTCCTGGTACAGTAAATATCAAAATCATAAAAAAGCCAGTAAAACGTCAGATATTTCAGACTAACTGCGTACCTGGGAATTTTACTTCCATGCCTTCCCGTTCTAAATTTGGATCAAATTGTTAAAAAAAAGCCGTAGATTAGTAACAGGATAGTCCAATTTAAAAACAGGTAAATTAATATTACAATGTGATCAGAGGGCAGAAATTTGCAATTAAACAACAAATATTACCTTCACGTTTATTCTATAAATATCGTTAACAGATTGCAATGGAGGAGAGAAACAAACTTCATTGTGAGACGATTCTCAACAGAAAAGTATCTGCTTAATGTAAGAATTTGATGAGTTCACTAATCCCACCCTCAAATCAATAACAGACAAACAGTTGGCGTCAAGAAAAATTACACAAAACAACCTTCCTCACTGACAAAACAACAAACAGGGTGATCCGGTAATGCAGGTCATTTACTGGTCAGGCAGGAGGGGGGAGGGGGCGGGGGGAAGGGTAAGGGTCACAACAAAGAGTTAACCACAACACACAAAGAGCAGCTTCTGGTGGGGCCTGCACCAAAACACTCCACACTCTTGCTGGCCGTTCCTCGTCTTGGCACCATGGCAACAACCACTCTAGCAGCATGGCAGTAGAGATAATTCATCTCCACTTCTCTCCAAAACGCGGCCGTGGCATTGTGACTACTGACAGAATGGCCACTAAAGAATGGCTGCTGTTCTTTGATAATCAAGTGACATGTTCCACTAATGCAGAAGCCGAGTCCAGTTTTACCTTACCTATATCATAGGTACTTACCTTTGTTTGAAAACATGCAATAAAATCCTCTGTTCATAGTCTTCTATCAGGTCAAATTTTTAGTTAGTCTGTCAACGTGCATAAAATGTCTGTCCTTTATCAACGCGTACTTGCCCTGTTATATCAATACCTACCATACATTCCTCCTGCTAGTAAGGTTTGCTGTCACTTTTCGGTCGCTTCAGCTGAACTTTAAGTCGTTTCATTCCAATTTGGAATCCATTCATTGCCTGTATGGCTGCCTGCGCCGACAAGGCATTATCATAGCTCACAAAACCTATCCAAAAAAAAAATAAAATGTCCGCACTTACTCAACCACAAGGCATTATCATAATCACAAGCATCCGCACTACCTCAACGACAAGGCTTTATCATAGGTAACAAAAAAGTCAGCACTCCCTCAACATGTGAATAGATGAGAAATATCATAGCTTAAAAATCTGCTTACGTCATAGCTAACAAAGTCTATAAAAATACCACTTCATCATTACCTACTGAAAATGGAAGATTATGAATAGTGATCAATCACATAAATTCTATAGAGAATCCTATAAATAGACTTCTCAATGCGAGTTTGTGTGTGTATATATGTCCAATTACCAACACTTAAAATCATATCAATTACATGAATATCATTACAGATATCATCTCTTTCCTCTGATGTCTATGCTCATCAGTCTGTGGCTTAACACTCACCAAAACATTTACTAAGGTTTGTCTGTTTGTCTATGAAGACTTTGGCCGAGATCACGGAACCAAATGGCAAGAAAGTCTGCATCAGATCCTGGTCGCTGAATTCTTGGGGGAGGTGGTAGATGAATAAGTTTGCTCCATCTGGGCCTAAAAATACACCAAGGATAGCTTGATAACAAACAGTGATCAATCTCATAAAAACTCAAAATGATGAGTACGGTAAACATGGACCCCGGAACACACCAGAGGAGGGATCAGGTGTCTGTGTGTTTGGTCATACCTTCTGTCTGTTTGCCAGCAGGTGAGTTAGCCTGGGCTTGTTGTATCTGTTGAGCTGCTTGTGTGTTGAATGCATTTGGGAATGATGCTGTAAACGATAAACTTTTCAAACTATAGTCCCCAAAATAAATCCCCGACAGAGAAAATTCAGAATAGATTGCAGAATTCAGTACAAAAGACTATACTTGGACATTATTACTAAAACAATTTCCCTAATCACCCACAGACATTGAACAAATAAGCATGTGACAGTTCTCTGTCCGAGGTCTCCGTCCCTCAGGAGCCCCGTAACTAACTACAACCAAGGTCAAACAAAGGTCAATAGGGTGTCAGATCAACGTGCCTAGTTAACAACAAGAAAAATGTGTGACCCTGTAGACTAATTCTGCTGAATTTGACACAATTAATTAATTGCTATTAGTACTTGCCACAACGAATAAATGAAATACTATCCTACTTTTATTTTTAAAATGTTAAATATTTCCCCTACTAGCAATTCCTTATCAATTTCAATACATTCCTGCCACAACTTCAAAATTCTATGCTATTATTCAGATTAAAACATTGTTATTTATTTATCAGCAGAATTTTTCTGATGCAAAGTAAACAAACAAAGAAACCACACACAAGGTTTACACGTAAATACAAGAACAACCTAATACAGCCCAATGACCGGTCCCTCTTACAGAATGACAATAACACCTCCCGTACGAACTTGTGCAACTCTTCCCTGCTGGATAAATAAACAAATTGGTGTCTGATTAATGGGAACCCTGTGATATCCAAAACTTATTAAAAAAAACAAACAAAAAAAACCTTCACATCAGGTTTACTGAACATGGTTTTATTTTAAGTGAAATTCATTATTTGATCAATAAAACGGAGGCAATTGCAGTGATATTAGAAATGAATTCCACAGCCATGGTAACAACAGAAAAGAAATTCATGCAAGAGGCAATACCTAACCTCATAATGTTGGCGGGCATTCCAATAAAAAAAATTATTTTATAGTTTTTATCCTTCCTAATGCAGAAACAGAACAGAATTGATTTCTAACCCTGGGGCTTTAAGCTCTATCTGTATGAATTCCCATTCTAACCCAGCACTCCCTATCCTAACCCAGTACTGGTGTTTTTCTTGATTTTTGACAGAACTCCTGTCCACTTGTTCCCTGTTAATCTAGAGTTCTCTGGTCACATGCACAACACAAATTGATCAAACGATAGCAGGTGCTCGGACACAGATTCTAAGGCAGACTTTATCCATCCAAACGTATTACTATAGATCCTTAATAATCTTCTCTTTCAAGATTCAAAATTTTTCCTGGCAGAAATAATTTGGCAAACATTGGCTGCAGTTGACTTTGTATTTTCTTTTCAAGTGAAACATTTGGGTTGCTTTTTTAACAGCCAAATGTCAAAACATCTCTTAAAATGGATGGAAAAAGTCATCAAATATAAATGAAAACTGCAGACATACAGAGTAATGGATCTAGTACAAAGCTTGTATGTACACGATATAATCTTGATACAAATACACTCGATACAATTCCTATACAAATACACTCGATACAATTCCTAACATCACAATCATCACATGGGCTATATGTATCACACTAAACTGTTTCTCTTCTATGTACCAATCAGGTCACTGCTTACTGGGGTCTATTGTTCAATGTCTTCTCAGAATTCAACAACTACTTTTTCATTCATAAGATTCCTATCTAAAACATGATTCTATCGACTTAAATATATATCTGTTTCAAAGAAAAATCCTCCATAATGTTCTTCAATTTCATTCCAAAACTTCACTGAGTTCACTCCCTTTTTTCTTTTATTTATCTAGAGCTATACAAGTAATTTCTGTACATTGGATTTTGAACAGGAGTTGTTCCCCCTGATAGAACTCTCCAGTAGGCAGTGGCTGAGCAGCAACATCAGGTTAGTGGGTCTGTAAAAGCAATAGAAAATCTCCAGGGTCCTGTACACCAACACAGTGAACAGAGTTATCTCTCTTTCTTCACAATCTTGAAAGCCAGAAGGAAAAGTACAATTCATGGATTCTTTCATTCCATGGCAGTACAAGGTGACCGATATAATTCATTTGGTAAATCAGAAGCGGATGTGCAATTACTGAATCAAACTTTGGAACTCATAGCATACACTCACAAAAATGGTAAAAGCTCAAAATTCTAAATGAAAAAAGAATTTAAAAAAAAAATTAATTTTCCATGTCTGTGCGACATGGTTTATATTTAGATTGTGGGTAGATAACTCTGCCTCTGTCAGAAGACTGTCATCGAAGCACGAGGAGGACAATACAGCGGCCACACTCCTGAAAAAACAAGATCCACCAACCTTTTCCGGCGGGAGAGAGTAAACTGGACAAACCTGCGTATTGCTGGATCCCGGAGTACGCCTGGCTCAGGGCATCCATCCCCGAGGGGGCTGAGGAACCCCCCAGTCCATTAGACGTGACCCCGGGGGACACGGAGGTAAAACTATTGTTACCCAGAGTCTGGAGACTGGCCAGGCCACTCAAAGAGTTAGTTGGGGAGGTGCCCGTGACAGATCCTGCAACAAACAGCACACAGTGAGCACAAAAATCGTGTCAGCAACATAGAGCAATGTTGTCAACCTGGCAACACAAAATAGTATACATGAACAGCCCTAGCAAAACATAACACATATTGTACACCTACAACATTCATCAGAACATATTTTCTTTCACAAGTAATTGTCAGTGAAACCAGTCATTCCTTAAGCAAATGTAACATTACTCACAAATATTACTTGCTGCAAATAAATTTTCACATGGCAAAGCCCAAATAAAGGAAGTCACATGTTAAAATCACATGATTAGCAATCTCCAAATGAAAGAACAGGTTTTGACACTGGCAATGCCCTAATGATAGAAGTTGTAAATAGGTTTTTCCCATTGACAATATCTGAATAAAAGAGTCAGAAATGAGATTTTTCATTAGCAATGCTCGAGTAAAAGTAGTGAATATAAGTTGATTTACAATATACATCACAGCAGGCCAAGCACAATACAGTGAATTTCAAAGTTTGAGTCAGAACGTCGGAATGATTTGTAGAAAAATATAGGACAAGATGGCATATATCAATATATTAAGCTCATAGTACGTTCATACCACTGAAATTGGACTTTGGGGAGGGTAGAAGAGTAACCTTTCTAAATGAAATGGAGATGTCTTTGTTTGGAATCACCACCCTGTTTTCACAAATCTGTAATTTTTGAGGAATACTCTTTTCACCTTGTTTTAAATCCTACCAAGGATGGAGCATGGACTATTAGGATGGAGCATGGACTATTAAGTATTTTGCAGGGAAAAAATATCACTTATATTTGTAGGTCCCTAAAAACTGTCCATCTTCAAAGTCTGTAACACTCCATGCTACAGGGCCAGATAACTTAGATAGTGAGTTTGTCAATTAGTCGTATGGGCCCTGGCACCTGGTGACAATAATAAACAAGTGTTTCTTTCCTTATATGTCTCCTAAAGTCTGGCAATATAGTGCAGCATGGATTTATTTTAACAGCCCTGAAAACATGCCCATACAGAAGCACAAAACTTAATGTGCTATACTAACACCATTAGTCACTACAACATAAACCTATATTTCTAACTTCAGCTATCTCTGCCAGCACTAACCTATTATAATGTATTCATTTGTTATGTTATGAATTCACTTAATATACCGTGTATTCATATGATGTGTATTCATTTGTTATGTTATGAATTCACTTAATATACCGTGTATTCATATGGTGTGTATTCATTTGTTAGAATGTATATATCAGGTTGGGAACAATTCCCCTACAGTGAGATATTCTCGCGAAAACGTGATTATCATTCTTTAGAGAGAGTAAATATATCCAGTTCAACGGAGAAAAACACCCGTGGAGTACATCTCTTCCTGTCTAACGTGAACGAAAGAAAAAGTGCTAAAATGTCTGATACTTCTGCAAATATGTAAATCAAAACAAAAACACTTAACGATGTGGATTGGACTTAAGCCTCATTCCTCTTACGCAGCAACGTTGATATGCAATTGTCAATTTTATAGAGACAATTCGCGTCATGTTGAGTGTGTGTTGCATTTATTTAACATTGCACGGGATTTGTCATTATTTTCTAATAGCTGTTTGTGGTAATGCTTACTTTCGCACTAAAAAGGGATAATCTCGTTTTAGTGAGAGGATCTCACTACAGGGAAAGTATTCCCACCTGTGTATACTCACTATGAAGTGTATTTATTTGGTGTAGTACTCACTATGATGTGAATTTATTTGGTGTATTCACTTGCTATTATTAAATCTGATTATAAACAAAACATTCTAATGAGGACAGAGACAGTTATACTACATAATGAATACATCACATGCATAAGTCCAAAATGGAAGGGAACCTGGCATTATTATTATTATTAAACAGACTACAGATGACCCCCCCCCCCCCCCCCCACCCCACCCCAATCTCTAAAGGACATCAAAATGTCCAGTGAACAATGTGCTGTACAAAATTACTACATAAAGACTGCTGTCCAAAGTCTTTGACCATTTTTACAGCATAACTAATTACGTAATGGCACGTTGGCATATTAAATAGCTAGTTACATAACAGCACATGGGCATATCAAAAATATAAACTCAAAATTATCAGGCACAAATTTTTAACACACGCCAAACAAAATATTTATTTCAAAAGCCAAATGAAAAAGTCCCCTATACCAGAAAACCTAATTGATGCATGCTGAGAAAATGCCAAACAATTTGGTGCAATGGAGGATAGTGCTCACCTGGGGGAACTCCCTTTGGGGCAAAAGCTGCATGCACTTAAATATAGACATGAAGTAATCAAACACGTGTGAGAGCCAGTGACAAGCACATGACAAGTCCCGATTTGAGGCAAAGCTTTTAATTCAGACTATGGCATCAATGAGTATAAAACGTAAACTCCCAAATCAGAGTAATATCAATATTACGCAGGGAAATATCGACACTGATGAAAATACCACACGGCATAATATCGACTGGGCCTGAAACGCGATACACCCCCTGCACAATACGATACGTATTGCTGCATACTCAAACCACGATCCATTTATTTTCAATTCGATACATTTTATAAAAGAAACCTATATTACTTTTGAAGAAAAATTTAATTACGAAATTTCAGTTACAATTTTAAAAGCAAAATGTTTCCAAAGTGCCGAATGGTAAGATGCCTTTTGGCTCTGTAATTTAAATTGATTACGTTCACTGTTTTTGTCAGACTCCAGGCTAACAACAAACAGTCAGACCATTATCAGAATCTATTTTGTCCCTTGTGCATGAATGAATAATAAGTACAGGTCAAAGGACAGGTCAAGCCTGATGTATTTTACCAAACCCAAGTTTAAAAAAGGTATCAAACCGAAGATCCGGGCAATGAATGAATCAATGAATCAAGTGTTTATATTGAACAGTATTGGTATTTTGGTGGATCATTTCAGCTCTAATATTGACACTGATGAAAACATCACTCAGGGTGTTTTAGTACTTATGTGGTAACTATTACATATTGATCAACTACAAATTCCAAGAGGGATGTGCCAAAAGTGTGGCAAATTCGAAGAATGCACCTAGAATTACATCCCTTTCAAAATAGACTTTTAGACCATCAAAGCTCTCACAACATTATTTACTTATTAGGAGAGAGAGAGGAGAGAGAGAGAGAGAGAGAGAGAAAGAGCAATACAAAATACCCATGGTAGCTAATAAAGGCATAAGATTTTAACAGAGTATGATAAAATACTCATAGTTAAGCAATAAAAGCATACTGTGGAAACATTCAAATTTGTTGGGACCTGTTTTTATAGATTGCATAGATTTCAAATCCATTGGGATGTAATTGCATAAAAATGGTGTCTGAACACATTGAAATTGCCCTTAAATTTTATATTTCACTGGTTTGAAATCTGGGGGGAGGGGGTTACCCATAAAATGTAATGATTCCACAGTCAAAAAGAAATAAGAAAAAAAAAAGCAGAAAATATTCTCAGCAAGAGGCCAAGAGAGCTCATTATGTAGCTAAAGTTAAGTTTTCAATGAAAATGAAGTTTAATCAAGACTATACCAGTAAAAAACTATGGTTTGGGGTTTTAAATTGTAAAATGCTACTTGGTTCTGTCCCATTTACAAATAATTTTCAGTGCAGGAAAAAATAAATGGAAGATGTTTTAACTGGTACATATTTTAGAGAGATTCTGCCCTTCAGCTTCTTGCTGTTTTCTTGTTAAGTAGGTTTGCACGAGACAGTGTCTGTCTGTGAAATAATTGGGTGCCTGATGGGGGCTAATTTTACCCCGATTGTTTTGTCGTCATTACTTCATTTACCTGAAGTCGCTGTGGAGTTGGTTACTCCAGCCATTTGATTTAGTGCTGCAATGCTCTGCATTCCCAGGGCACCTAAACCACCTGCTGAAAAACAACCAAACAAATTATGTTACGTATTTACAAGGTTTAACAGGCTTAAATCCACAACTTCATATCATTAAGACAGAAACATCAAAAACAATCATCAATATGGCAGAATACAGTTACCCCAACAAAGGATGTCATCAAATGTTCTAGCATCAACAGCATTTTGGGGTACTTGTAACCAAACGCTGATTTAATTATGATAATTGGATTCATGTCCCCGGCTTAAAAGTTTGGGACTTGGATTGAAAAAAAGGATAGGTCAGGAATTCATTACCAAACACAACTTTTTCATGCCTTACCTGGGTTTCCTGCAGCAGAGGTGAGGGCGGCCAGTCCCTGTAAATTTTGGAGAGGTAATGTCGGCTCCCCTGTAACAGAATGAGGACCTGTAATATATACATGTAGACAGCCCAACAGCATCTTCAAGGTCAACCTCAGCCTTCAAGGTCAACCTCGGAGTCAGGGACAAGGCCCTCCATGATGGGAATCAATAAAAATAAAGAATTCTTTATAATTCATAGAACAATAATTCATCTACAACAATAATTTATATTTATGATAATTTATCTTTATTATTTTCATCATTTTTATTCAAGGTATTTATGAAAAAAATTTCAGAGGAGAAGTCTATGAGGAAAGAGTTCAAATTTTTTCTCTCCAGATTCTAGAACATTGAGTCCTTGACATGATCCCTATATAAAATATAATGCTGAAGTCCAAGAATAAAAGCGTAAATCTGAAGCATGTGAAGGTCAAGTAATTTTTTTTCAAAGGCAAGCTTGCATATATTACAGTAAATGTCTTTATACAAGGACAAGTACCAGTAGGAACATCATCTATTATCATGCAGTTAAAGATCTTATTATACAATCTGGGGAATTCATTAACAACTGTCAGGATCAAAATCAACAACACTCCGCAAACAGGAATCGGCCAAATAAACCCATTTCCTGTCAAGTTTGTGACAACGGCTAGTAAAAACATCAACAAAAAAGTCAAAATTCATTAAACAATAAACTATGCCATCAGTTACCATAGTTACGATAAAAGGAAATGGAAATACAAGTAGGCCGTTCTAATATATCTATATGTAGATACATTTCATTTCCGTTCACTTCAAAGTGGCTATATGCACAAAATTTCAAACTGTAACATGCATAAAAATATAGAGATTGACATTAATATATTAGACACAATACAGATACAAGACTACATTCTCATAAAGATCTCTGATAGTATATTGTGTGCAATATAAATAAAAGGAAAAGTCACATGCAAAAACTATGTGTGATGTTCAGAAAAGAAAAAATAAACAGAAAGAATAGATTAATTCAAACAATATGCTATTTCAAACCATGCCATAAAAATGACAGAAAAATTAGACACTTGTATTTGATTCACTGTATAAATATATTTATTACCTTTCTTATATAAATATGAATTTTTCAAAGCCTTCCTTGGAAATTTCAAAGTTATCTCAGAAAGAGAGAGAGAGAGAGAGAGAGAGAGAGAGAGAGAGAGAGAGAGAGAGAGAGAGAGAATCTTTTAGAAAAGCATAGAAACTTACGGTCTACTAGAATTTTTGAATTTTGACAAAATACCAAATTAAAGTCTTTTTTTCCCATTTAAATCTGAGAACGACATTATTATCTAGAATATCATGCATAAATTTACTTTGCAGTTCAAACATAATTAATGCTTAATGTGCTAAATATAGAAGCATTTTGAAAGTACTTCACACAAACAGCATTGCTCACTCTTTCTATTTTTAAAATCTAACATTTTCGGATAGGACTACTATTTGGCAAAGTCTGATAATGCAAAGTAAACAATAAAACAGATGCATGCTGTAGAGAAAAAAAATATACATGACAAAAAGCCAGGAAAAATAAGTCTGTACTGCTAGCAGTCACAAGGAAAAAGACAGTGTTGGGCTCACTGTAAAACAGGCCTACAGATAACTCTGCATATCACAACCACCAGTAGATTCGAGTTGCTACAATTTCTGCACATTAAATGCAAAACCTTTTAATGTCAGCTAAAAGGTGGACATTTACATCAAGATTTTCTCTGTTTTTGTTGTTGTTGGAAAACTGCTATATATATTTCATCACTAGAAGACTAGACTATGGTATAGTTACAGGTCAATCCTGGCTTAAAGTGTCGCTGAAAAGTTTCAGCTACCCCTCGGCTCTTACATCAGGTGTGTATATACAGAGTTAACATGCTTGTGTGTACAGTGTGACCCGCTACACACCACTTTTACAGTGTACCTGATCCGCTGGAATTGCCAGCACTGGTTGGCGTATGGCAGGGAGACGACACATTCCCCCCACTGTTGTTTGATTGAAGAGCGGCCAGGGCCGCGAGAAGCCCTGTTGATGGGAATCAAACCTTCACTCATTCAACATCAGTATCCACATTGCATCAAATGAATTTATGATACTTTAAATATGAATATTTGTATTTTGTGTGAAAAAAAAAGAAGATATAAATAATGAGAAAAATAACCACGCACCATTTTTTGAAGAAAAACAGAAAAATTAGCAAGACATTTTCACTCACCATCTACCAATTTTCAAACAACATTAAATGCCACTTCAGATATGTTAGTGGCAAGAAGGTGTGGAGCTTTTGAAGCATTGACAAATAAGTCAAAGGGGAAAAAACAAAAACAAAACCATACAATAGGAACCAATATGATTCAGCTCAAAACTAGCAAATATTGTGTCACTCAACTACACACAGCAAACCCAATACTGGAAATTAATCACTGGCTAAGTCATACATAGAGTAATATCACCAGGCAATATGATATAATACTGAAGGCAATAAATCCAATGTCAGAAGCAATCGCAGTTTTAATACAAAATATTTTTGGCAGGATAATATTGGTCCAGCTAGGCATAACCAATCAAGAAAGAGAACACCAAGACAAAATATCCAATGTTAGTTATGAATGAATATAATTTGATTTTAAAATGTGTATTCTTTGCATGACAAATAAAGATCTAACAAAGAAATGACAACCGAGAACTGAACACCAAGGCAATAAACTCACTGTTGGCGGTCAATAACGAAGAACCCAATAGAAACACAGTGAAACATGCTTATAGCGAAGTGTTGGGGATGAACAATTTTGATTCGTTATATCCAATGAGTTCATTATATATTCTAAAACTACAGGGAGTGGAAATCATTTCACTGTAAGCATGGATTCATTATAAGTATGTTCACTGTAACCATCTATTACTGTGTTAGCAGTCATTCAAATAACAATTAAATTTGGTCAT
Source organism: Ostrea edulis (assembly GCF_947568905.1). Lineage (NCBI taxonomy): Eukaryota > Metazoa > Mollusca > Bivalvia > Ostreida > Ostreidae > Ostrea > Ostrea edulis. The sequence continues at coordinate 23,675,653 of NC_079166.1, forward strand.
TAGTGTCATAAAAATATTGTCCAATAGAAATAGCAGTTGTTTAAATATTGTCAGAATAGAAATCAAAGTGGTCATAAAAATATTGTCCAATAGAAATAGCAGTTGTTTAAATATTGTCAGAATAGAAATCAAAGTGGTCATAAAAATATTTAATATTGTCCAATAGAAATAGCAGTTGTTTAAATATTGTCAGAATAGAAATCAAAGTGGTCATAAAAATATTTAATATTGTCTGAATAGAAATACAATCAGTCATTTAATATCATCCAGCAAACATTCAAGCAGTCACTCAATTAATTTGTATTAAATTGTTTACAAGCAGTCAATCAAACATTGTCCTATGTAAATAATGCAGTGCAATGTCAGAACGCCTCACAAGTTTCTTGGGACAGAGGTCAAACTATAAAATGGATACATGAAAGATCATCCTTGTAAATGGTGTCTATGTGATAAGCAAATGTTAACTTTGTAAATGGTGTCTATATCATGTGTTAAGAAAATGGTGACTTATTATAACATAAATTACTTGATAAGTAAATGGTGATCATGTGACAAATAAATGGTGTCTACCTAAATCATATGTGATAAGTTTGTTTGCTTTAAATGTCCCTTCCAGAATTGTTCACTTATATTAAGAGCAGCTGTAAAGTATCAAATTTAGACCTCTGCCTAGCACTAAGGGATGTAGCAGTTATGGTTCTTGAATGTGCTGATGCTTGCCAAGACACAGGCTGGGCCCCCATCATATTAAAAAATCCCGCAATTCTCACTTTTAAATGCTGAGCATTTGGTGAAGAAGTAATCACTACCTTAAGTTTGACATAGCCATGGCACAAATGGGGCTGAAACTCAAAACGTCCATGTTAAAAATGGACTAACCACTGAGCGTACAGGATTGATAGGTAAATGATGTCGCATCTCAACAATGTACAAGTAGATATTATTGTCTGGACTAAATCATGTGATAGGTAGATAATGTATATACTAAATTACATGACAAAGAAAATGGTGTCTATCTAAATTAGGTGATGAGCAATTGGTTCTGTATAAATTTAAAGTGATCATGTGATAAGTAACTGGATATCAGGTGATAAGTAATTGGATATCGTGTTATAAGTAAATGGTGATCATGTGACAAGTAAATGGTGATCATGTGATGAGTAAATGGTGATCATGTGACAAAATAAATGGTGACCATTTAATACATAACACAAGAATGATTGCTAATACTCTGTCATTTGAAGAAAGACCACCGCCACATTAGAAGATTGAAGATGGAAGAAACTGCGCACCACTTCTAGAATCTTTCAAACCCTGATCACCGCCAGAAAACGTCAAAAGAATAAAAAAAAACTCCTAAATAAGGATGTCCAACTCAAACCGTCTTTCTGCACATCTTTAAAATTCAAAAGGAAAATATTATCATTAATGACAAACTTGATTTTGAATATAACAATTGTTTTTAAAAGTTTAATTCATACTTTAAAGAAAAAAAATCCACTTTTCATTGACATCAACATATACACTATTGTTATACAAGCAAGAAAATTTCCTCATTTTGAATTACTAAAGAGAAATAAATAAATCTTGCCTGCAATAGCAAGTAATCTTATGAATTTGCATGTAGTTCACTTCGACTTCGATTTGGACATCCTATATTTAGATCGGTATAGTGGATGCGACTACAAGCACAATAATAGCCATGATTTATACCTGAATTATTCCCTGCTGCCGCCGCACTCGCGGCTGCCAATAGTAACTGCTGAATTGCAAGGGGGTTAGTACCGCCGGTGGTTGACGAGGCTGAAATCAGGCCACATGGTGGTTAGCCTTCACAATGTAACACTTTTATCAACATTCCATAAACCAACTTCTATTTGCGTACCAGATATACATCAGCGATTCCTAAGCAAACTTTCATAGGATTAATAATTGTAGTGAACTCTTCATTTTGTGCATAACCTGTAAGAGCTTGAACATTCATAAACTTTTTGTCAACACACTTCGCAAATAAAAGTTGTCGATAAATAAAATTGGTTTACATTAATTATCTGCAAAAATACACAGCATATGAGCTCTTGAAAAAAATACAGTTTATTTGTAAAATAATGACATCAATTACATAAGACATAATCAAGTTTTAAAATACGGAAAAAAGAGAGAGATGGCTTATAACCTACGCACACTCAGGGTGCAACGTTAAGTCAAATCTGTAAACATTCAAATGACCTGCCAAACATTAGGTCTCCTTAGAAACACAAAATAATCGTTCTCTTTAATATCTTAAACATGTTTAAGCTCCTTGCTTGTAAGATACAGGAAATCTAACTTTAAGTAAAAATTAAATCTGCTTGACTGTATAAGGATTTTGCACGATTCATCCTTCATTATTTCCCGTTTGTGCTTGCGAGCACACAAAATTTTTCCATGCGATTTAAGACAACTGGGAGGAAAAAATTACATTATTGTGAACAAAATTTACTGTTTAACTAAATTTCTTGCAGATTTTTCCTGTTTACATTTCGAATTTTGTAAACAATTTTAGAATTTAATATTGTACAATGCCAATTACATGTGTTTCACCCATATTTGCAAACATGCATTGCCCCAACAGAAGAAAATCTTTCATCCTTCAAACTAACATGTTTTTCGTTAAAAAAATGTTTTTAATATATTTCATTAAAGCAGAATGCATCATGCATGAAATATGACTAATATGTATCTCTGCATTCTGTTGTACAGAACTTCTACAAGTCATGCTTTAAAGCTTCACTCCATGCCAACAAGGCATTAGTTTCTAACTTTGTGAATTATAAAAGACTGACAAGTCAAATACGAGATCATCGAATAATGCAATCACGATGTCCATGTTTGCAGGGATACTGCTGTCACTATGAACTAAATGCATGCACCTAAACGTTTGACGGAGTGAGATCTTTATATTAATACCAATTCAAGTCCTGATGGCCATTTACAGACTCCCCATTTCCAGTTTTACATCAGATTATGTTTCTAGCTTCTGTTATGAAATAGGTAAATCAGCCCAAAGTGCAATTTCTTTTCTTCTTCATAAAAGTCAAGTACATTTGTCCTGCGAGAGACTTGCATAGAACACTGACTTTATTCAATTAAACCCTGGCCTGGATTTTTCTTGAGAAATTTTTTTTTAAATCAAGTTATCTGAGCAGTCAAAATTGGATAAAATCCCAGATTTTTGTCCAAGTTTTGATTTCAGTGTTTTCTCTCTCTCTCTCTCTCGAAATCCAGGCCAGTTCATGTTTCCCCGAAATTCAGATGTTCAACACTATGAGTGTGAATTCTACACTCTCACATGAAGGGGCAGCTTACCAAGATTTCCTGTGTTCAGGAGTCCCAGATTCCCAGCCAATGCTGCCTGTTGTAACAACTGAAATTAAAACAAAGACAATTTTCTGTACACATTTCTGTGGGTCAGTAGGTTGTAATTAGTCATTTCTACCAATGCCCCAAATGTTTCACAAGTTGAGAAAAAATTTCATGCAAACTTTGACAGAAGATACAAAAATAATTTTACTGGTCTCAACACTATCAAATGTTAAAAGTTTCTCAGCAGCTTATGATATAACATAATGCCTCTCAACAGAACATAAAATTATGTCTCTCAGAACCATGCCATTATCATTAAACATTTTTACCATTATTTTTTCTAATCTTTTTTGGCAAAGGGAGGGAGGGGGAGGGTGGTAGAAAAGGCAGAAAACTTAAGGGTTAACTTTGATTATTTTTACTTCTCAGTCAATTACAGCCCAATCAACCTGAAGATACACAGACTAACTAGGCTGATCATAAACTCCAGAGGATCATTTGCTTTCAGTGAACTTCATCACAGATAAAAAAAAAAAAAAAAAAAAAAAAGTTCTTTAAAATGCATCTCCAGTTTCAATCTATGTGAAGAAGTGGCTTCACACACACTGAGGCATTAAACACCAGGGGGACCTGCTTAGAACCTTTCCCTTGAGGCTCCACTGAATTCAGGCAGATGTCGCTTTTTTATTGCTTCTGCACTGTAGGACTGTATTCTGAACAGATTACATGGAAACCAGCGTTTCAGAAAATTCTCAAAAAACTTCAAAAAATTAGATTTTTGCAGCTGTATCATGATGTCGGTGTGTTGTGGTTGTTTCTGATGCAGGTTCAACAAGTAGAGATGCTATGATGGTTATAACAAGCACATAGACAAATTTAACAAAGGAACTGCTAAACAGGACATTCTCATTGGCCCCAGTGATGACACACAATCATTCACAAACACACACATGCATCTTTTGATATCCCCTTCTAACTTTGTTGCAATAGCATAATAAAACACAACAATATCCCAATAAACTGCTTAATATCAACTTTATAAAACATGAAAGACTTCAGGCAATCAATACGCTCTTTCATCATTCATCTCGCAATCTGACTTCCTCCCAGTTATTACTGCTGATGACACACAATCAAGCATTTAAATCTTCTTTTTTTTTTAACTTGAATCAAAGAATTTTGAAATAAATTGATAATACTGATGAAACAAAAGATATGCTGACATGTTACTGGTGTTAGGCTAGATACACTTCTAATACAAGTACACAATCTGTCATCTAACACACTAGATACTGTCACAGTGACTTCTACGGCTGATGATGGTTGATTGTATCTAAGCTATAGACTCAGCCTCTATATAACTAACAGGATTTACAGTGGGGCATCACAAGGAGGTCTTAAATAATACCCCCCCCCCCCCCGGTTGGATTTTTCATAACATGTAACAAAAATTTGTGATCCCCCCCCCCCCCCCAGGACTCTGACAATAATATAATCACCAAAAAACATGCTTGCAAGACATCACCCCCACTCCTTGCTTGAGAAAAATACTGGATCCTCTCCCGCAATGTCACAACAACCAACTTCAATTCACCATAGAACAATCTCATACAACCCATCACAAGTTATCAAAGAACCGCTGGTTTATCTTAATGTAGAGTTCAGACTCTAAAACCTCTGAGAGGAAGCTCTCCCATTACAAAGCACTCATGTAATCTAACAATCTTAAATTATGTAAAATCAATTTACTACAGGCATGTTACAAAAAGTATTGTCTAGACTAAGACGCAAGAACTTCAAGTTACGCATAAGTACTACAAAAGAAAGATCTACACCATCAAGTCTACCAGCTGAAAAGTGGGAGAGAGAGAGAGAGAGAGAGAGAGAGAGAGAGAGAGAGAGAGAGAGACAGACATCTCCATGAATTATGGTCACTCAATTCACCTTCTTAATCATTTCATGGTAAAATTAACTACGCTACCACAAGCTTACAATCTTAAAAAACAGATTGCAGTGGTTCCATCAATGAATTTCTTCAGTATAAAAAAAAATCTTCACCTTACAGTGTGATAAATGTTGAACTTTAATGTTCATGCTTGATCAAGATAAAAGAAATTAAGTGATAAACAAAACATAATTTTCTTAGTAACCTCTGTCAATGAATTGACCTATTTATACGTTTGAGCACTTACTGTGATGTACTGGGGGGAGAACCCTGTCACGCCCCCTGCTGATATGTTCCACAGATTTTGATTGATCTGTTGTATTTTCTTTGCTTCTTTTTCTTTCTGTGTATCCGCAAACTTCACAACAATGGGTGATGAGCAGCCCTAAAATATCCAGACAATTCAAGTCTTTATTTCTGTGTAGTGAGATAGCATTATAAAATATCCAGACAATTCAAGTCTTCATTTCTGTGTAGTGATATAGCATTATAAAATATCCAGACAATTCAAGTCTTCATTTCTGTGTATTGAGATAGCATCATGTGTGCTGCTAAAGTTTTTGCTACTCAAGTTTGCACTAGCATATGTGCTAAAATGCAGTGTTTGTGACATTGTGCAACAAGTGTTTGTGATAGCATTGTAATTGTGCTACCAGTTTTTGTGATATTACTAGTGCTACCAGTGTTTGTGCTGGCATGTGTTACTATTATTTACGTGATATTATTCATACTAGCGTATATATGTGCTACTAGTGTTTGGAATAGCATCATGTACGTGCTACTACCATTTGTGCTACTGTATGTGCTACTAGTGTTTGTGATAAAATTATGTGATATTTTCATTTGTGTTACTAGTATTTGTGCTAATATCATATAAGGGGAAGTAAATCACCTGATAGCATTGCACATAGGTATTCATGGACTCTGTCTGTTTACATTATCTAGTAACTATTATGATATAACATTCTGACAGGACAGGGGTGCCCATTCTCCCCAGTTCTGTTTGTACTAAATCTTACCTCCATGGTCTGCGAATGATGCATGTTCTTTATGGCATTCAGTGCAGATTGTCTGTTAGCATACGTCACAAACGCACAACCTGAAATCCGAAACACAACAGTAAAACGGATATCACAAAGCTTAATTATAACTACTGGTCTTTTGCTTGTCGCAATACTATTGCTATAGAACACTAACCTCGGCTTTGCCCATTCTGGTCCCGTAATATCGTGCAGTCTTCTATGGAACCGAATGGGGCAAACATCATTTTGACATCACTCTCTGAACACTTTTTGGAAATCATCCCAACAAATAACTTTCTTTCCTCTGAAAAATAAAGAGATAAAAATTGAACAGTAGTTTTAAAAACTGCTTTATCCAGATGAAAGAGAATTTACTTTCCAGTCACATGGCACTAACATATCAACAAGAGACCCATAGGCCTTAGCAATAGCCAATGAATTTTTCTTTTGAAAAAAACCATTTTACAGGTTTTTGTAATATATCATTCTATTGAAAAATGCTAAAATGTTTGTGGCAATAGAGCTTAAAATAAGATTTTCTAACATGTACTTCTAACATGCACTGTGTTTTAAACATATAATCACTTAAGTCCCACCCTGCTGCCTGAACTCTACACCAAGGGTTATAAATTTCATATTGTTCATTATGATTATACAGTCTGTCTGTTTGAAGTCGAGATCCAGCAGTAAAAATTTTCTACTGCACCTATAATACATTAACTATGCATATGACCAACTTACATGTAGTTCCACCCTAGTACCTGAACCCTGGGGTCATAAATTTTAATTTTGAGAGAGGGTTCAATGTCATTCCGAATGTTTGACTAACTTCACCCCATCCTGGGACATGAACCCTGAACCTAAGGGCAAAGGGCTCATTGCTGATCATAATCATACCAATAATTTGACCGTCTGGTGTCCCGGATTAAAGATTATTCTAAATTTAATTGGTTTTGGCCAAACCCCTCAGACCACAGGAAGGCAAGGTCCATGAAATTCACAATTTTCGTTTCCCTTGACCCATACATGTTAAAACAAAATTAATTGTAATTGATTCAGCTAGCCTTTCCAAAGAAGCTGAAAAATGTTCAAAAATTTACTACTGATCAACGACAGACGACGACGACAGATGAAACTGTCACTGTGGCTCTGTTGACTTTGAAAGCTGTATGAATTACATTGCCGTCTGCTTTAAGAACACCCACACTCGGACAAAATATTTTGCCTATTACCTTGACTCAGAAACTGCATTTGTTCATGGGATCTGTTCAAAACATAGACTACATTGAAACTCCTATTTCCCCTTTGATAAATTTGTTTCTTCCATGTTTTAAGATCATGTCCTTTGTCCGTCTGCAATATTTTATCTATCACTGTCTCAATATACAATAGAAAATTAACATGCTGCACAGGTAAGACTTTCCTCTAAAACTCCCACAACACCAAGAATCACCAGGTGTGTCAAATTTATTTGTTCATATGAATGACAAATGGCTATCAATCATTAATTTCTGGAATCTACAGTCTTATACTAGAAAATATTCATCACAAATTCCCACAAGCACCATCCTACACAAGCCCAGTCAGTGTTACGTACAGCCCTAACATATTTCATCAGCTGGATGTGTGTGTTTTTCGTGGATCTGACAATTGATACAGGTTTTTTGCTGTTAGCATTACATGGAAATCAGACAGGCATAACAGCACAGTTTGTCAGCAACAAACGATATGAAAACTATAGATATATGTAAAATCTAAATCCCTTGTCAGTCTATTTCCAACAAATGATATGAAAGGCAAAATCTAAATCACTTGTCACTGTTTATCTCAAACAAACGACATGCAATGGTTTAATATCATGGAAACTCAACAGGTTGATCTATATCATGGACATTCTATAGCTAGATATCATGAAAGTTCTATAGCTAGATATCATGGAAGTTCTATAGCTAGATATCATGAAAGTTCTATAGCTAGATACCATGGAAGTTCTACATCTAGGTATCATGGGAGTTCTACAACTAGATATCATGGATGTTCTATAACTAGATATCATGGAAGTTCTATAGCTACATATCATGGAAGTTCTATAGCTAGATATCATGGAAGTTCTACAACTAGATATCATGGGATTTCTACTAGATATCATAATGTTCTATAGCTATAGATATCATGGACATTCTATAGCTATATATCTTAGAATCCATATGGTTTATAATGGAGATTAAATTTCATTTATGATATAAACACATACCATTTCTTTTTTCACTGTCTGCGGGCTTCATCTGTATTGGATGATGCATCTGTAAAATGAAAGAAAACAAGTTACAATTTTTTTTTAAAGATTGAAACCACTCATTCATTCGTTTTTCAGGATGAAATTACTACATTGAAACAATGTTATGAGTATCAAAGTTTGCAGAAGAAAAACTCAAGAGATGGTAAACCTAGTGCTAATACATTCGGTTCAGCAAAAACTGTCATGTGACATCTCTTCTTTGATTTAAAAATAGTCTCACAAGACAGGTGCTCTCTAGTAACAAGTTAGCCTATGACAGATTGTCTCTGGTTAAAGGGTTTGTCTACAACTGATGTTTTCTGGTTAACCAGTTTGCCTATGACAGATGCTCTCTGCATGTAATAGGTTTGCCTATGACAGATGCTCTCTGCATGTAATAGGTTCTGCATGTAATAGGTTTGCCTATGACAGATGCTCTCTGCATGTAATAGGTTTGCCTATGACAGATGCTCTCTGCATGTAATAGGTTTGCCTATGACAGATGCTCTCTGCATGTAATAGGGTTGCCTATGACAGATGCTCTCTGGTTACCGGTCTGTCTACAACAGGTGCTCTCTGGTTACCGGTTTGTCTACAACAGATGGTCTCTGGTTACCGGTTTCTCTACAACAGATGCACTCTGGTAACCGGTTTGTCTACAACACATGCTCTCTGGTAACCGGTTTGTCTACAACACATGCTCTCTGGTAACCGGTTCACCACATGCTCTCTGGTAACCGGTTTGTCTACAACACATGCTCTCTGGGAATCTGCCTACGTAGCTTTAGTTTGAACAACCATTGACTTTCTTGTCACCTTCAAACCATAGGAGGTAAAAGTATGAGGAAAGTATATATAACCATAATGATTATGTGTTTTATGTAACGGATAAATCTTAAACTTTGTACTCGAACATAATGGGTGTCCAGGTAGTGCAGATGTAGCGCTTTCGCTTCTCACTGCTGCAACCCGAGTTCGATCCCAGTAATCAGCAGTGGTTGTATGTGAGAGGGTATGGCGGTCGCCCGCTCGGACATGTGGGATTCCTCCGGGTACTCCGGTTTCCTCCCACATAAATGACCAACACCCGTGCATCAAAGGACCCCATTTGAAATAAGCTTTCAAGCTTTCATGGGTTATTCTTGGTATTTATGTATGTATGTTTGTATGTATGTATATACCGAATAATCATTTCATTTCTTTTAATGTTGCCATGAAAACTTCAAAATCTGGCGTGTATTACAAGTGGAATGCCAGACTGTACAGTGATGATGACATCACAATGTCCAATCAACCAACAACTAAAACTTGTTGACAAACAAGCACAGCGAGCTCAAGATCAAAGATAACTCAGATCTTGTCAGACTCATAATAAACAGAACATTAATGCGATAAAATTCTGATCAACAAGCAACACTAATTTGGGGTCTGTGTGGTTAACATTGTGTATCCACAAACAAATTCTTAGACCTAGCAGAAAATCAGTCATCGATCTCAGTTTGCACTGTCATAAACGCAAGTACCAGAAAAAAAAGAAGACATAATGATGTGATAATTACCATCAATAAAACAACAGCTTATTTGTGAGAGTTGAAGACGGCTTGATCTATAAGAGACTGTCAGGCGAGAAAGGCCATCCACCGAGTTATTGGCTTTATTGATCCACCCGCCTGTCCTGTTAACCAACGCCTGTCCCATTAACAGCAAAGGGTGAGGCTAATCACCCATTATTGCAGACATCTGACAGACAGTCAATCTTGGTGATCTCCCTATACAGGGTGCATAGCGTACATATAACAAGATATATACAAGACTTGTGAAATTTTAATGACACCTGCTGTACATTCAACTTTTCCTGCCAGGTGGGAACTGGAAAGGTAGCAGCTGCCTTCAAACTATAATCAATCAAGGACTGTACAAAATTTTATGACTGATCAAGGAAAAGACCATGACTAATAAAAGAGCTTCGAACACACAATTAATATAACCCCACAAATTAGAACACCAGATATTAGGTACATTTGACCTTGACCTTATGATCTGCCAATTCTCACTTCTTCTGCTCACATGAAGTATTTCCATGTCATATGGGGTTTAAGTTTAATACAGGATATATATGACACCGAAGTTTTATGGACCTTATTATACCCAAAATATCTGTGAATTATATATAAAAATATCTTTCCCAAGGCTCTGATCAATCTTGGGGCTTCTTTAATAGACAGTGACTGAGGTATTCCCATAATGTCAAAGTGAGGCTGTGTATCTACCAATCAAACATCTACTAGACACAGAGCGGGATTCCGTCCAACTTGCTTATACACATTGTGTACCCAGTCTGCCGCTATAAAACAGATTCCTTCCGATCCACTAATACAAAGCTATGATAGGACTCTGTGGTTACAATACAGGACAGACAAGTATTTCAGGAATTCACTCAGCATGTTGTGATGGCATATCTGTAGTCAGATTTACAGATCACACACTTCTATCATTACATTGTGACTGCTGCACCAACAATCACCATTATACTCATCCAACATCAGACCATCACAAAGAGTCCCAGAGATAAGGGAGGCATGCACACTTGTCATTTAATTGAACTTAAACCTATCTGCAATATAGCACAATTCTCAATTATATAACATTCTTTATTTAACATTTCTATCTGCAATAGCACAACCCACAATTATATAATAGTCTTTATTTAACATTCTTATCTGCAATAGCACAATCCTCAATTATATAATATTCTTTATTTAACATTTCTATCTGCAATAGCACAACCCACAATTATATAATATTCTTTATTTAACATTTCTATCTGCAATAGCACAACCCACAATTATATAACATTCTTTATTTAACATTTCTATCTGCAATAGCACAACCCACAATTATATAATATTCTTTATTTAACATTTCTATCTGCAATAGCACAACCCACAATTATATAATATTCTTTATTTAACATTTCTATCTGCAATAACACAACCCTTAATTATATAATATTTTTTATTTAACATTTCTGAGGGAGGGCAACAAGCCTGAAAGGTCACTGTGTAAATGTGATCCAAAACTGCTGCATATCTATAGCTATGATCACATCGATTACTATTATAGTACATTAGCTGGTATGTATAGGACTTGCAGTTAACCAAAAATTCAATCATTCATTCCATATTTTAGTCATATATTTCTCCAATGATGGCTTTACAACTTTTAAATATTACCACCATCTTCACTGACAATATTTTTTGGAAAACCAAATCAGAAATTAGTGGTGGATTTAAGAGTCAAATTTTGATAAATTGTCACATTTTATTGAGAAAAAATACATCTAGGACGGAATTTATTTGCTGATACAATCAGTCAATAACAATTATTTCCTTAAAATTCTAATTCCAGTGTGCATCTTAGCATTACGTACATGAACACACACGACTGACGATGCATATAACCAAGGAACATGCTGCGATATATATATATATATATTGGGGAGGGGGGGGGGGGGGGGGATGAACATTGTTGAATATGAATAACCTAATTTCTAGATTTAATTCCCAACTGGAAAATATATTTTCTTTTGATTTCCCTAAAGGACTGGGACTGTATTTGCACCAAGAAAAAAAGACCTTTAGGAGTTGTAGCCTCTCCCTGAAATGTCAGAAATGTTACTAAGGGTCAGCTGCATTATTGCAGCTAAACACATAACACCTACTCGTTCTGGGTCTGACCTAATTTGACACAGCTTTAGTTGCACTCCCAGTCCTGGAGTAGATCTTTGACCCTCAGGAAATACATAGGTGCTTCTCCAGCTGTTCCCGGCCTTATCTCTCCCCTCTACATAGTACATGATAACAATCTAAACCACACACTTTTCTGACCATGAAAAGTAATTCCTAAATGAGTCAATAATTGGACAAGGAGGTATAAAAGCACTACAGAATCTCAGGGACTAATTTGACTGTAAGCTAGGAACATGACAGTTCTGTCGGGGCTATTGATTTCCTCTTTAATCAGCTTTCTCCAACACTGCTTAGAACATTAACCCCATATTTCCAAGTTCAACATCAAAATTGTTTATACAAAAAGAAACTGACAGATGTGTTACATGTGACATATAAAACAGACTTTTCTCCATAGAAAAACTTGGACACTCTGAGGTATGATGAACAATATTTGAACAAAAGGTTTTTCATGTTTATACTTTCCCCATTGCAGTACTTCAAGAACTGGCCTGGATTTCTCCAAAGAAACATAAGTTGAAACTTGAACTTTGGTCTGAGATTTTACAAAAAATTTGACTGCTCAAATAAAAGAATATTCAAACTTAATTTTGAGATTTTATCGAGTAATGCAAGCCTGGATTAAACTCCTATACAAAGTCAATAGTTCCTATGAGACTTAATCCGTTATAAGGCACACTTTGGTTAGGACATATTTGACCTCCATTGACCTTGACTTTTTCCATATGACCTTCATTTCATGTCAACACACACACAACATTTTGTCAAAGATAAAAGTTTCTTTCAAGTATACTCCCTAAAGTAAAGTAGAACACATACTTAACTGTATTCATCCCCCCCACCAAACTTCGTTACTCAGCTTGCTGAGGGGATATTACAAGTAATATTCCACTGTGGCCGAGTACATCTCATAAATGTAAATTGTTATATCACTATGCTGATAAGTAACTATTTCCCAATCAGATGTTCCAACACCTGATAGTAAATAAACTTAACTATGAACTATAGGTAATTCGTGCCCAGGGCACTCCAGTCCAGCCAATCCATCTTGACATAAATGTCTGAGGACCAATTTCCATCCACTGCCTATGTGTAAGGGACACCATGCTGTACACATTTGGAAGTACGCCAGTAAAGGAGAAGAGGGGGGAGGGGGTTAAAATCATCTTCAATTTTTCAATGTTGATACATATTAAAGGCATAGATTACTTGGTGCAGTTATTGATTACCAAATTGCACCAAAATCAAATGAGAGAGAGGGGTGGGGGGTGGGGGGGGGGGGGGGAAGAGATAGAAAGAGAAAGCATATGTAATATTATGGAATTTATTGACATCTGGTGGGACATATTTTTATGTCTCGTTATAATTTCATCAGAGAAAATAAATTCCTTATCTAGTAACAGAACACTCAATGATGCGTTTATTGTCATGGTTTTCACCATCATTTCCCCGATCCTTATAAAACTATAAGATTATATATACAAAGTAGTTCCAGTGTTATTTCTCGTGTGAAAATGTCACTTTCAGCATTCTAAGTGTGAAAGTAACACTTTCCATCTTGTCTGTGTGAAACTAACACCAGTGAAAAATATCACTTATTCAATGGATCAATTACATATTTCAGGACTGAAAATGTGGTAAAAACTCTCATAAAAAAAATATCATTTTCAATGTTATACCCTCAACGTAACATGTAGCTGTACATGCACTATCTGTTTTATTATACCAAATGTCATACATTCGTTTAAAATATTTCATAAAGCAAACATCAAATAATAATAATAAAAAAAACCCACCTGACTTGCATCTTTTTTAACCTATTACCACTTTTCATACAACAATGTTGCCATAACACACTGCAGTCTGCATTTATTTCAAACACTCAAACGACACCTTTCAAAATCTACTACAAACCATCTGTGCATCAATTCATACTCAAGTACTTTTTCTCATTGCTATATACATGCTATCACCATGGAGGATGCCATATTTAGTGACAGATCTGATGGGAGTAGGGGGAGGGGGGGGGGTTGGGGTTGGGGTTGGAACTCTCCCTCTCATCAGAAAATTTTGTTTAAAAAAGGTAAAAATAACACATTTTGAGGGTAGACCCCCCCCCCCCCCTCTTGAAAACCATAATTAAAATGGTAGATCCCCCTTTCAAAAATTTCTTGATCCAATTTAATTGTTTTCATTCGATCATTAAAGAAAATCTTTTCTCTCCCCTGAATGACTGAAACAACCCAATTTATTAAATAACAAAATCTTTCCTCTCTCCTGATTGTCTGATTGTACCCACACAATTAACATAGAAACCGAAAACTCATGTACATGCATTACTTTGACAGCATCACTTAATCCAACATAGAACATTAACTGCATTCATTTAAAGTCATATGAAGAAACAATGTTGAATTTTGATCTCCTCTGATGACCTCGACTCCATTTATTAACCATGAGGAAATGATGTTCACCTCAGCCACTGGCCTCGGTGAATATCACATTTCCTAACTTGATAAATGAAAGTGATATCAAAAGTCCATCTTTGTATAGTACTGTTTCTTTGATGACCTGTATGAACCGTGATTATAATTTTTTCATTAATTTGTTCTGACAGGTCGGTGTGTAGACACGGCGGGGTTATGGTGACATATGGCTGCAGTGGACATAATGATAACACTGGTTGTGTAATCCCTGATTAACAGCCAATATACCCTCACAACTGTCACCAGGCTTTCCACTTCCTCCCACTCTTCGGTATCTTGTTTTTCCTCCAGAAATCGTGGGGAACGGATCACATTATCAATCTGTAAACTCTCAAGAAGGATCAACGACAGAGATCAATCTCAGGGAAAAGGGCTTGGAAGTGAGATTTCCTCGTAAATGAAAGTTCTGACGATAAAATCATAATTATACACGACAGCTGTGTGTCAACGTGCAACCGAGTCTTATTCCCAGGGATCAAAAAAACTTCTTTAACTGAATTAGGTTTTCAATGTCCAACACTTAAAGCTTTTGACAATTAGAGTTGGCATGTGCTCTGTAGTAGAATGTTTCATATTAACACTGTTGTGACACGCTCCCTTCCATCAATTTAACCAATTATTGACTTTCTGTCATTTATTACATTAAAATTTCATAACAACTAGAGAAATCATCAATACTTCAGCAAACACACTTCCATTTTAATGTCAATTTGTTCTGCAATCATGCCAGATTCATTAATAGATCTTAACAACAAAACAAAATGTACCAATGAAAGATTTTGTTTTAAAACTCTATTACAACAGAGTTTCATTCATTACTGCCTAGTGGATAACACATGGTCTTAAAGGAATTAACCTTCTTCTGAGTTCAAATCCCATTTTTAAGAGAGATATATATCATTATCTGTGACCTATAAAGTTCAAGTATCTGGTATCTTTAATGAAAATATGCCAAGAATTTTTAAAAATACAATACAGAGATTTTTTTTAATGTCTGTAGGGGCCCGGGCCAAAATAAGGCCCCATTCCCAATGCTAAAAAGCAGGTATTTTCCCCAATTTTTCCTTTGAAATTCCCAAACAATGAAAACAAATAAAGCAGGGTAGCCAAATCGTTCATAAATCTTCTTCACAGGCCCACATATCACAATTTTTGCTTCAAAATTCATAAGTAAACCTAATTTTCTGGCCTCTGCTTATTTGAATGCATGAGGAAGCTTTGACCAAATTGAAAGTCAGAAGGAACCCAATTATACCTTAAAGCACTCTGAATTGGGTTTTCCCCTATTTCTTTCTATGAAATATTTTTCCCAATTTTAAGCAAATGTCGCTATTTTTCCCAATTGGAAAGGCCCTGACCCTTGAAATCAAGACCTTAAAACAAACCTGCAATAGGAGATCTTTTTTTACTTTTATACCAAACAATGTCTATAAATATAAAATGTGGGTATAATTAAATTTATTTTCTAATGATCACAAAATAACCAACTTAAGCATCACTGCGCGACTTTCAAAGTCTCATTTTCTGCTGTGTGCAAAAACAAGCAACTTACATCAATTAATGGAATTGTGTCACAAGTTGTCAAACACTTTATAAAAATAGAACAGAATTAATTAATCTGTTTTTACTTGAATGTCAACTACTGCATTGATTTTCACAGGCACCTCTCTTGAGTTTTGGTTCTTTTATAATATGAAACAATTTCATTGATAACAACGCAATATCAGACAGACAAACATTGGTCAACAAATAATTTCCGCTCAATCAAAGCGTAAATATTTGATCTTTTTTACTGGTTCTTGATTATGAATAAATTGGTACCTACCCCATTCATAGTTTTGATATTGTGTAAAGCATTCTGTGCATCGAGTGCAGCTTTCCTCGTGTAAAATGTGACAAAACAGCAACCTACAAAAATGCAAGAAAACTTACAAATGGTCTCCACCAACTTAAAATTCACTTCAAAATGACAGGGTAACAAATAAATTTGATAGTTTTCATTTTCTTTTAGTTTTCTCTTTGCCATGATGCTAGAGAAACCCCAAATATTAAAATCTTGAAAATTTAGTTACTATGGTAACCATTAAAGGCACGGACACCACTTGTTGATATGAAGATACCTTGTTGGCTTCAGCATAAGATGTTGTAAATGTGAATCGAACATAGAGAAACTAAAGAATATATATTGCACATTTTTAAATTCCCAGCAAAATACAAAACCTTGTTCTCACTGTTTATATACTACAGGCGATTAAAAATGGATTTCCTGTCATGAAATTGCAGATTATTTTTTTTTCCATGACGTCTAATTTACAGACATGATCCTGAATTCACCAGATTTTATATTTATCAAATGAAATATCTTGAGCAATCTGCGCATCAAGAGTATTTTGCTTATAGAAACGAAAAGATGTATTGATAGTGAATAAATTATAAATCTCCATCTTGTTCATTCTGTACAAGTTTGTACTGTATAATGTTAAGATCTACAATAACGCGTTCTCCGCAACAATTCTACCCCACACACACAATGTGTCTCCAATATACAGCATCATTTATCACTTCCCCGTCGCTAAACTAGAAAATAATAACACAATAAAATGACTAGTAACCAATAAAACAACTACCACATGGAAGACACCTAACCACTTGACAAACATATCACCCAAGTATATATATTTATTATCCATTACAGAATGTTAGAAAGCAATCCAGACAGGTTTCTGAAATGTCAGGCGATGTGTTTCACACTAGTTTATTCACTTCTGTGTTGTAATAGACTTCTACTATATCTGGTTCTTTCTAATATTCTCTTGTATATCAGTTAACATACATATAAAATATATATCTAATAATAACTGTTTACGTGGGTACTATGCTCTCGTGATGTTGCTTTGGAAAGCAACAGTGTCCGAGTGATAGTAACCAAACTTAATTTAGCTTTCCAAAGCAACACCAGAAGAGCATAGTACTCATTTAAACAGCCATCAACGGGTTTAGTGCATCGCATGATAAATTCATGCAGGCATCATTTCTATGTGGTTAACACAGTTTGAGATCTTGTATAAATGATTTTGTTTTTCTTTCTGCAATTAATTTTAATTTATTTTCATGGCCATCACTTAAGGTATTTTTCTTGCCATTCACAGAATGATATACAAAATAAATAATTTATTTCTAACACTTATAATTTATAACATAGTCTTAAACAACCACAACAAGAACCCATTGTTTCATAAACATGAACATGATGATCATACTAGAACTGTATTTGTTGTAAATATTAACAACAGACTTACTAAAGTTGAAGTGTGGTGTACATGTGCTATTTGACTGGTATAACTCAAAGGGGCTGAGAAAATACTTAAAAGGGCATGGACACGATTTGAGCTGAAAATTTTGAAAATTTATTTTTCCATTTTTATTGTTTACAATGCTTAACTAAAGCATTTCTGATGGTCAACCGGAGTATCAGTAATGTCATGTAAACAAGGCTCTTCCCATGTTTTTGTTTACAGATTGCTTATATAGAAAATTACATGTTTAAAACAAAATGAGATGTGCAAAATACTAGAAACTATTTAACTGTGTTCAGAATTAACTTTTAAATTGAAGAAAAAAAATCAGCTTTAAACAATTAAAACTTTCACTTGAATATTTATTATAGCCTTAGTATATGGCATGAGCCTTGTTTACATAACAAAGCAGGGTTTGACACTAAGGCACATCCGACCGACTGAGTCTACTAAATGATAGGTCCGGTCGGTCGGTCGGGTAAAATGTCGATTTACTAGTCCGACTGGTCGTGTTGAAAAAATAAACAAGAAACTTTACTTTAAACCATAAGATATTTTATTCTTAACTAAAAAAGAATAACTGTAGAGTTTGCGAGCAATTTTGAACCACATGATGACACAATCTCTATTTTTAGTTCTAATAAATAAGTCGCGATTGGAAGTGATGTTTTACGACATCTACTCGATGTTAATGTGTGTAAAGTTATGTTTTAGATGAATTTATTTCCATTTTTTTTAAAAACCCAGTTCACTTGAATCAAATATAAGAAAGTGTTTATCAAATTAATCGTAAACAGCCATTTTTCGGTGTTGACATATGTGCGGGAATGTCTCTATATTCAAATACGACTTCTCGTCCTCAAGGAAAGATGTCCCAAGAGAAAAAAAGTAAAAGGTTGGGAAGAAACCAAGCAAGACTTATGAAATAGAGATTTAAAAAACGGTTGAGGCCATTTTATTTTAAATTGACTAGAGAATTTCCATGTCGGGTAGAATTTAAAGAAATAGAAAATGTGTTTGAAAATGAAAGCGTTAAATTGAATGACGAGACTAAAGCTCTATTTTGAGACAATTAAGTACGTTTTAGTTCATGCAAACTTAAAGTTTAAAATGCGTATATATTTCCATTCATTTCAGTTAAATAACAAACAAATTATCAAATAAAATGCATAGGTCATCACACTTTTTAAGGTGTGAGACGTACACAAACAGAATTATATATCACCATCAGAAAATTGCAATTTTCCATTAACAGCGTTATCAAAATTCCATACAAACTGGTTATGACGATATAGTAGCATTCACTACAATTTCATGAAACTATCTTCACAAAAATATACAAAGTGTTTGTAAAAACTAAAGGAAATCTATCGCATAATAGACCTTATAAGGAAATCAATAGAAACAGAGTTATTGCCCTTGGATTCAATATTTTGAAACGCATCATTGATTATTTATCTATAACTTAGACTTTTGAAATATTTTCTTCTAAATATGATTTTTTACAATAACTATAGGAAAATACTCCAACAAAATTTATGTTCCTATCATGCATAAATCTAAATAAATCATTGATTTTGCAAAATCTGATGACATCACAGGAGGGTGGAATTACTTTAAGTACATTTAAATATGGAGAAACTATCAGTTTCTGGAAAGTTGGTCGGGGCAAGTGGATGTACGGTCAGGTCTAGCAAAAATCATTTGAAGTAGCCCGACTGGTCTAGTGCTAAAAAAAGTAAATGTCAAACCCTGCAAAGAATTGTGAGCTGCAGTATCTACCATGTACCTCGACAACTGACATTCATATCATTGCTGACCATTCGAAATACCTATAGTTAAGCATTCTAAACATTTAAAATGTAAAAATAGAATTTGAAAAAGTTCGGCTGAGATCATGTCCAATTGTCCATGCCCCTTTAAGAGATACCAAAGGGTTCACACTTTTGAGGTTAAAATACATAGAAGATGTAGTTGGGACATGACTTACTCACTCTGACAAATTATGCATGGTATCTATATAATCAACATACTGAAGTACTAGAGAATTGGCACAATCTCTGTTATAAAACTCAAGATGCAGAAAGAAACTTTTTCATATACATACAACAAAATCAGTTTAACTGCCCCCCCCCCCCCCCCCCCTCTTAAATGTGTGGAAAAATATGTGTTTCTACTGTCAGCGATTTGAAAGATGGCTGATAAAATGTTCGATCTATTGTCAGACATTCGTGTATATACCTAAATGTTGCGATAGTTTTGGGTTCTTCACTCCACGGAATCTGAATATAAATCTCGGTGTAGACTGGCCTGTACCTGTGTGTCTACGCATTTCTTGGGTATCTGTTTTAATTTGCTGATCCCCGATAGATACCATTAAGCTCTAATCACCTGAACATTACAATACTTTGTCTTAAATTGATTGGATTTCTGTCAGCCATGACATAAAGGATATTTCTGCTTCACACTCCACACTATATAGGAAGACAATCGCCAATATTTGTCGCTAAATACAGATTAAACCAGAACAATACGCTAATCTTTTGAATGAATGACTTAAGACAAATATGATCAGCATTTTTTAAATGCCAACTTCACAGGACTTTTCTGAACATGCTGGAATCTACTGAACCTATAGATAGGCCCACGACTTCCCTGGCAACCCGATGAAGGAGACCAGTTGCCATGACGAGGTGTTTCACCTAACACTAAGCATCAATGAATTCTGCCTCGGGATTAATTCTTCACAGAAAAGTGAGGACTTTAATCTCAATTGCACACACTTGTTCTAGAATCCCCATACTTTCTGTGAACTCACTAACAGACTCGGATCTATCGTGGCTGATTACACTAGGCGACATGTCGACTATCAATTGTTTTCAACTCAGCTGTCAGAATTATAAGAGACAGTTTCTTTGCATAACGCATCGATGCCTGCAGCTATACCATCTGAAACACAGTCAATAATTACCTTTAAAAATCATTTACTGCAACTTTAGCAAAGGCTTAACAGGACCCTAGTATTGTAAACCACAGAGCTTGTTTCTGATTGGGATAGATTTTTATCTTCACCAACTGAATCTGCGTGGGTTTTGCACTCTGTATCAGATGTGACCAGCATCCAAAATGGGAGGACATTCATCCATCAATGACATACTGCCATCCTCCACCATCCTCACCCACCTACCCCTCCCCATTTGACCTACCTCCATCCTCCACCCTTCTAAATCTCACTCTACCCCCTTCAAAGTACTTTAATAACATAGCAAGTTGCAGCATCTATAGTGACCTGATGCACTCTCTTCCCACAATAGAAGCGATGAAAACTAATTTGTTTACTAGTCGTAGAAATCTATCTTTTAAAAACAATGTAATATAAATGTATCTGTGAAAAATACATCACATTTTAAAGCATCCCCCCACCACCACCACCACCACTTTTTATGGTTTAACAGATGAGTAGTGATGTGACTGGAGACTCACCATACGGTGAGAATTAAAACATACAATACATGTACCTCATTTTACAGAATGGTGAGCTGTCAACATCTTAATCTCACAGGTCAGAGGGAGGAATTTTAACCCAAAGAATGGAACACACTGTCCATGACTGACAGACAAAATAACCTCTCTTGGACCCTTTGGAAATGACAATAGTTTTTTTTTCTCGAACCTTTGCTACAAAAACTGTCATATCTTAGCAAATGTGTGAGACACCATCTGTATCGAGTTAATGTTATACATACAACACAGCTCATCTTAATTATCTTAATCTGCAACTGAAAATGTCCCCACAAAAAACAACCTCTCATGGCAGAATCTGACAGATCATATGTACAAAAATGCCTGATAAAAATGCAGTATTCTGATCCACAAGACTCTTTGTTTGGGCTTTTTGGGTGAAAAGTGCAGGTCTTTTTAAACAGAAGGAATTTCCATGGTTCACTTAAATAATCCTCCTAGGAAATTGGAAGATTTGTTCACCTACTACAGAGCTGGGCTGTTTTAATTCTTATATTAAATGACTAAATCAATCAGTCAATTTGGTTTATTGTAAAACCGTGGTAAAAGCAAATGGACCTGTTATTACCACTCTCATTGATCACAAGAAGCCTCAATTCCTACGCTGTTTTTCCTTTAAATAATTTAATTTCCGAAAGACCCACAAACACAAGAGAGTTCCTTGTAGAAAAAAAAAACACTCCACATTAAATCATTAAGACAATGACTGCAATGGTAGCATTCACGTTTTTGGGTTATTTGTATTAAACTAGCTCTGGAATGCATGTATAAAACTTACACTCATATTTGGGGATTATTTCTGTAAAGCTTGTGCTCGTGATTTTATTTCTAGGACAGAATGCAGGCATTTTGATAGAGTACACAATTTGTAATAATGTTTTGAATCTTCAAAGTTTTGTAATGATGTTCTGAATTTCACTTTCTTTCTTTGATAGAGCACATCTTGTAATGTTTAAAATCTGTATTTCTATGACAAAGCATACATTTTGTAATGATGTTTTGAGTTGAAATTTCTATGATATGGCACATGTTCCGTAATGATGTTTTGAACATAAATGTGTATGGTAAAACATGTTTTGTAATTTTTTAACATAAATTTGTATGGTATTACACATTTTGTAATAATGTTTTGAATCTAAAGAACAAGGTACGGTTGTATACATAAAAAGGCCCAAAAAATTTCTCTCTATAAAATATGTCTGGAATTACCTTAATCAGCGTTTTAAGAAAGTAAAATAAATGCCAGGTATACTATGTCAACAAAATCAGAATGATAGTCCTAAATGGATAGCATTATGACATCATGAATAAGACATTTCCCGCCTTTTTCTCAAAATAAGCCTGAAATCTGTCAAATGTCATACAAATTATTGCTCAGGAAAAGATGTGCGCATTTGTCGAGCAAAATGAAAATGATATATATTGTGTATTATTTTGAGATGAAAAACATGCTTCAATATGAATTTGCTCGACGCATGCGCTGTATGTTTTCTAAAAGGAAAACCACCTGAATTTGTGGATATTTTCATTGAAAATGGCATTTTTGCAATTTTATGCCAACTTCAAGCTCTCGTCATATGACACAAATCATTTTGCTGATCAAACTGAGTGAATTTTGGGTTTGCTAAACTATTCCTTAATTGAATGCCAGGATTTGAGCTCCAAGTGAAATCATCAATATTTTGGGCCAGATGACTGTAGAAACTGTACCTACTTCTTTGTACGGTAAAGCACATGTTTTGTAATAATGTTTTGAACATAAATTTGTATGGTAAAACATGTTTTGTAATTTTTTAACATAAATTTGTATAGTATTACACATTTTGTAATAATGTTTTGAATCTAAATTTGTACGGTAAAGCACGTTTTGTAATAATGTTTTGAACTTAAATTTGTAACGTAAAACACATTTTGTAATCAAGTCAATCAGACTTCATAAATTTCTGTGTTCAATTGTTGGTGCACTTGTTCCGAATTTTAATCACGATAGCGCTTATTTCTCAAGTGTTCTATGATAATATGATCTTGATAGTAACCCTCCTGTTTCATGGTCTGTGATACACTTTCGACTGTAATTAAGCTTTTAACATAGCTACATGGAAATATTCATTGAAAATTTCAAAGATACATCATGCACTACCAATGTTCTGAGATCATTTCAATGAAGTTACTAGCTCGACATCATGCAAGGACAATTTCTATTCTATTGCTAGTGTTTTGATTTGAACACATCGAGTGCTAACCAGTCAGACCTCCAGAAGCCTCTAGTTTGTCTGGGGTCCACTAAACTGATTAACCACTCGCCTTACTAAGTCCTTTTCTTTTTCCTCCTATTATCTCCATCTGACAGGAGTCGCAATCAATGGCGGCCCAGTCACGGCCAGTTCTGTGTTATACTGCCCGCTTTGTGCTAAACAGGTCTCCGGTCCTAATGTACCTACACTATGGATTCAGACTCCAAACTCGGGAACTTGGAACAGCATCAAAGAATCGGATCTCTTTATCAGTTCTCCGGAGAATCGAACCAGTCAACATTAATCCTGTATCCGTCATGATCAGGAGTTTGGGTCTGCCATGCGTTTGTGCTAACTAGTGATTTCTAGGCATTAATCCTGCTGACTTTATGTACAGTAGATAATTCTTTTTTATGTGCCCCAACAGATTCAATGCTGATCAGTCCTTAATGACGGCCTTATGAAGTCGCACAATCAAATTAATGAAAAAGCACTAGCCTTATCAAACCTCTTTGTCTAATGGAATTTTTCAGCTTCACTGTGTTCTACGTATATGCAAAACGTGAGGCCCATAGGCCACAGGACTCACCAAACGTTTCCATAAATTTACAACTTTTGTCTGTAAAATGTACTTTTACTGTCTCTCTGTACGAGTTCTTTTGGAGGTGGAATTCAACTTTGACACAACTAAGATGCACCACATTATTATTACAAATCATTGAATAGAAAGGCCTTCTTTGTCGAGCCAGTTTTGTCCCTCCATCTGTCTTTCAACAGTTACCTCCCGCATTTCTACAGTTACCTACCTTTACTTTGTCCCGTGGCTTTGTCGCGTAAAACATTTAGCTGAAATACTGCACCAAATTCTTCAAACATTTTGCGGAGATCATTTTCATCCATGGACCGCGGAATTTGACCAACAAACATTTTTATGGCATCCGGGTCTGGCTCCGATTTTTGGACCTGACCGTTCATTGTTCTAAAAAACAAAAGAAAGTCCAAATCAGAGTGTGTATTGTCAACTAACCAACTTATCAAATCAAATTATCATTTAAAAGAAGCATATACACAGCAAATCGTAACAAGGAAAGTGACATTAGAAGGCTCCCATTCGTTACTACGCAGCTCTTACATACATTTCATTAATAGCACAGGAATTAGACACATCATATGCTTAGGGTTTTCGATTCAAATCCCACTAAAGAAATACCATGGGGATCCGGGTTAGAATAGGTCCTCAGTACCCCTTGCTTGTTGTAAGAGGCGATTAAATGGGGTGGTTCTTCGGATGAGACTGCACAAAACTGAGGTCCCATGTCACAGCAGGTGTACTAGCAAGCACAATAACGACCCTCCCTGCTCAAAAGCCATGAGCGCCAAGCATAAACCTAAATCATGTAGCCCTTCACCGGCAATGGTGACTACTCAATATAAGTAAAAATTCTTCAGTGGGACATTAAAACAATTTACAACCAACCAACCAATTAAAGAAATTCTGTCATACATGACATATCATATATTAGCCAAAGAAATTTCAAATACCCAATTTCTTAATCGTTATTGCATGTGAATTACTCACACTTCAGGCATGATGTTTGAATCCATAAACAGGCCTTATAATCAGAAATGAACAGATCTGTAATATATACATGTATATATCTTTGTCTAAAATCTTGTAGATTTTCTCGATGTACATGATGTGTTTATGTTTCATTCATTCAAAACTTGTTTTCAATTAAGATTTTTTTTATGTTTCTAAGGGCTGAAAACCACTTATTTTCAAAAACTGAAATAAATTTTCCCCCCTAAATCCTTCTTCAACATTTAGACATTGTATCAGGTATCTAAGAACTTCGCACCGTGGGGTCTCATATTTCCTCTGACAAAAATTCCTTTACAATCAAAAGCCACCTTTTTCCAATAAAACACAATAATACAAATCTTATCTGTCTTCATTCACAAGATGGCCCTTATCTTACAAGAGCCTCTGTATCAATGAAGATGTTCCTGATAGCATGAAATAAAGAACTTATCTCTGGTTTGTTTTAAAGCTTTAGAGGATCATTAATAATTGATCAAGCTTCGAAATTTTGTACGTTTTATAACAATGCCTACAGCTGAACAAGACAAGTTACTATGTTCTTTTAAACAGCAAGGTGTTTTGGAAACGAAATAAAGCGAATCACATAATTCCTGGCAAGCAAAACACAAACTGTACTTAAAAACATCGGAATCTGATACCACAATCAAGAGACTATGCTTCCCGCGCTCCCCATGCGCTGCCTTCACGCTCCATGTGAGCTCCCTTTATGTTCGGCATGCTGACTGGTGGTTACGAAGCATGGGGGCTACACAGACCTTCTAGCTTCCTTTGGCTTAACTCTTAAAATTGTTGAGGAATGAAATGCCATCTAATTATGAGTTCATTTTATGTAAAGCCAGTGGAATCTGTTAACCCACCAGTTTATTTTATGATTATAAGATTATTTTCTAAGATAGCAGCTCGCATATGAGCTTCATTAATGAAACATGAAAACATGTTACAATGTCTTAGAATGGAGTAGAATGCAGCTTGAAGGTTTCACCGAGACACCTTGAAATAAAAATATTAAATGACAGACCACCGACTATAATTCTCAAGACCCCTCAGGGCCAAATATAACACATATATTTGGTTGGTTGGTTGTTTATTTCTTGCATTACTAATTTTATTCTCAAAACTTCACTTAATGACATCTTTATTTACCAAGAAAAAATATAACATTAAAACTACATAATTTCTCCATGCTCCATGGCCCCATGCAATGATATAAAATTATAATTTCATGTGTTATTCTACAATGATAGCAGTAATTTACGGAGTTCATTATTGGCATCTGTGACTAGCGAAGTGTGATTATACAAAGACAAAAAATTTAATCTAGACCAAGCCACGCACAGATAAACAGACAGGGACAAACCACCCACAGACAGATCGGGACAAGTCACACACAGACAGATCGGGACAAGCCACACACAGACAGATCGGGACAAGTCACACACAGACAGATCGGGACAAGTCACACACATGCAGACAGCTCGGGACAAGTCACACACAGACAGATCGGGACAAGTCACACACAGACAGATTGGGACAAGTCACACACACACAGATCGGGACAAGTCACACACAGACAGACAAGGCAGACCGGGACATACCTTTTGAACATCTCCCGCTTAAAGAGAGCTCAAAAACGGACACTAGAAGACAATATACCCTTTCACTATGACTAAAAAAATCATTGAAGTTCACAATCTGTTTGATTAGATTAAGACATGAATTGACATACAGAGCATAAATAAAGATTTTCTCTGCCTCTGACCAGAGATAGCCTGTGGTTATGACCATGCAGAGTGATGATTTAATCAATAGAATCCCCTCTATTTCTTCTATACTTATACAGCACTGTACAGTCCTCATTAATTAAGCCTCCAAATTAGATTGAATTTATGGTAATTCACTATTTGATATTCCCCACATTTTGCACTTCATTTCCTGAAGGGTCTCCCTATTTTTTAAGCTTTGAATATTAAACACTGAATTGCCCTGGGCAATGCTAGGCATATCTAGACCAATGTCTACGTTTCCTTCAACATAAATTTTATGTACAACTGTCAACACTTGATGAAAATGTTTAATTGATACCAATCTACATACCTTCACATTATCACAACAAGAGTCGTTACTCTTATCAGAATCATTTACTTCACCTGTAGAAACCAGTACAAAAACAACCTGCTGTATCTAACCCATCACCAAGACAACTGACTGTCATGGTTACCTGTACGACCCCGAATTATTTTGCCTCCCGACACGATTTCACCAACATTCTATTCCACATCACAACTCACACTCCCGGTAGATCCTCCCCTTACCTCATGCCTACTTCCCCATCACTGTAAGTGGACAATCGCGATTTCTTCACGCAACCTCCTTCCTGTTCGGAGTCGGACATCGCTTGGTAAAATCCCAGAATTCCTCTATCCTCAGCAGCCCCGATTCGTACAACCGGCCGCAAAAGCATGTGTTCACAAAATGCACTCACAAGTAATTCACAACATAACTCCTAAAACTATTTTCTTCCTCCCTTTTGTGTTTTTTTTGTGCTGGAGCAGTTCTTAATAGAAGCCTCTTGTGCGATGCAGTATTAACCAACAAAAATTGGCATATTCAATTATTGAAATTCATCGCAGGAGCTTGCTGGAGTCATTTACATGATGTTATGTTGAAACACTACTCATGGTTTTTATTGCATGGTGGGAATTTCTTTCTGAACGCACAGTAGAAATGTGAGGTTGGCGGTCTAATTTCTGGGCTGCCCATGAACTCTTGTGTCCTATCAGTTTGTCCAGTAGTCCTATCAGACCAGGGGGAGTGGCACGACCTGTACGTAATCAAGGTCTTCTAAGCATGGAGCCCCGACCAGCAATGATTTATCTAATCAAAGTGAACTTGTTTTTATTCCGTCAGATAATTATAGCATTGTGTACCGTTCCTGCAACAATTGATTATTTATCAGCCTTAACCGTCTCGCGTAGGTCTTCAATGAAAGCTTAGTAACCTATCAATAATTCTCTATCATCAGGAATCAAATGCAGGTAATTCCTTAAACAGCCAACTCCAATGACTGGTTTATATTTAACAGATATAATTTTACGACATTCCCTGTAATGAAAACTGTCCAATAAAAAAAAACCCAATAGCTTTCAGACACATCATTTTCTTTCTATTTCATTGTAACAGTTCAACATGCAGGCAATAAGCGACTATAACCCTGGCAATATACATGAACATTAAGAGGAACCAGTACAATATCAGGCATATTAATCTTGTGTATGAGTCAATATTTTCTGGTTCTCTTTTAATCATGTTTGAATGAGGAAAATATATGTTGAACAATAAAACAGAGATTTGCCAATAAAAACTTTTACAGAGAGTTTCATGTTTATTGTTAATGTTTACTATATATATGTAAAGAGAGTTTAATGTTTATAATTTACTTTTTTTGATGTACTAACTCATGAACACGTTTATTTCGCTTCCTTCCATCTCATTCCTCAACCTAAAAACTCAGAACACTCCAAAAACTAAACCCAAAAATAGTCCCCCACTAACACAAAAGTTACCACCTTCTTTCCCCCTAATAACCTCTCCAACCATCTTGGTGCCATAGTCAAGATCATTAAAGTGCTTGTATGTGGTAACATTTCCACTCCAAGTAAAAAACAGTCTGCATGAAGAGGTTCCTTAATTAATGTGATCACTAATGAACATTAGCACTGAGATGGTTATAATTCCGCTGAAGAGCTCGCTGGTTTTTTACCGCTGTTAAAACATGAAGAGCGTTTCTTTCTCTTTGTTTCCCTGAGGAGTTAATCCTATCAAACAAACGTTTTCTTTTTTCATAAAGAATTCGGGCCATTACCTCTTTTGGCTATTCTGATGTATGAAGAGCTAAATAGATTTATTATAGAATAACACAGTTAATCAACACCACATTTAGTGTCGAAGAGTGTTTAGCAAGGTTTTTTCCTCCCATCTTTCCTCAAGAAGACAAGAGATAATTCTATAAACGAGATTTCTTTTTTTTTCATGTTAATCAGTCACTGGTATGCAGTGGTTCTTTTATTTTTTTTCCTGCAAATTTTAGATTTACAGTGATTCAAAGATTAATTCTATTCATTTTCTTTTTAGAACTGATTTCATTAAAATCTACTGTTGGAAGTTAGAACAACACATTCAACATTGTTTAACTTCAGATTAAAAGCCCTTACATATAAACTTCCTTTATATAGTTTGCTTTGTCACATTACAGATAAAACAATATGGTCAATTTGTCCCCAATCACTCAAAACATTTTGACCAACACTCAAAAAATCCCAAGAAATGTCAGGTTTAGCATGCAAATCTTTCGAGCCTCCTAAAAATTCCAGACACAACAATTTTTATGTCTGTAGACAATGTGAGACTTATGGTACCACACCAAGCAGTACATAGTAGCCATTTTATTGACCATCAAGGACAAGGGACAACAGGTCACCGAAGAATTAACACCTCGATCTGTCCACAGTATTACCTGAACTCCATAAACCTACCAACACAACTTAGGACAAACAGATAATAAACTATATAGCTGCACCACGCTATTGGTCAGTTTTGTCTCTCCGTAACACGTACCATTTAATCTGGTACAAATAAAAACACATGAGGAATATGGAGGTCAATGTTGTCCAAAATGTTGATTATAATGTTGATCATGCTTTTTTCCCCAGTTTCTGATCATGCTTTTCCCCCCAGATAAATTTGTGGGGAAAAAAATGTTTTAACTTTGAACAAAACTCTATACTGTTCCCCACATTTTTAATTGTGTATCTATGATATTCTGTACGCTGTACATGTACTAGTGTTAGCAGCTACACAGCAATTGTGACATCATAAACATGACAAAACTCACATTTGGGTAATTGTGACATCATAAACATGACAAAACTCACATTTGGGTAATTGTGACATCATAAACATGACAAAACTCACCAAACTCCCCGTCGAGGCCTCATTACGTCACCTACGAATAGACCTCTCCTATGTGACACAGCACAATATACAGATTTGTATATTGTGACTCCGCGATTATCATGAGGCAAATAACATTAAAGAAGTAGTTCGCAGTTAAAAGTTTGAAGATCGATAATATTGATATTAAGAGCATTAATATAAAAGTATAGATTTGATTTTAAACATAAAATGATCAAAAGATCATTAAAAAGTAGGAGACTCTGTTCAAATTATTGTGTAAAATAATGAAGTTGATGTTTACGTTCTTGTTTTGAAAGTTGTTTACGTTTGACATTATGTTTTTTAGGCATTCTACAGTAACGTCACAGTATACGCGGCCTAAGAAATCGCCATCCCATAATGTCAAAGTGGAAGAGTTTGGTTTGTGAGCAAACGAACTCTGTTGGAAGTTTGAAAACTCACATTTGGGTAATTGTGACATCATAAACATGACAAAACTCACATTTGGGTAATATTTCATTTGAAAATAAGGAAAACTTAATATGTCTCTTTCTAAATTAAAAAGAAATTTACTAACAAAATTCTACAGCAGGGAGTAAACCAAGGTTATAAGCACCATCATCTGACCGAATCATTGCGTGTGCTGTCCGTTAAATTGTCAAAAACAGTGTTGCAAAAACTTCACCATTTGAGTAAATCCAAGCACAATGATGTAATCTGTGCCATCATCATCTCATTGACATAAACTATCAAGGCAAAAGCCAAACAACACATGCAATGTTTCTTTACTGTGAATAAATGCATCAACCACTGACAATAAAAATAGAATTTAAAGACTAAAATTGGCTGAAATTGGGCCTGTGTGCTCTTGCTTTTTCTGGGACCAATATTTTTATTCGTAAACAAGCAAGTTTGAAAACCGAACCAGGATACATGCTCCTGCAAGTTGGTGAGAGGGGTGTAGGGTCATTATAGTAATCAGAAAATTTCCATATTTCTTGGATCTTTTTCTCCTTCTTTAATTAGAGTGTAATTAGCATGTCTCCTCCATGCACTTTTTATAGGGATTCCTATCTTGGTGTCTTTTGCCAGTGTAACACTAAATAAAAATTCCCATTTTACCCACCTTCATACGGTCATACCCAGGAGAGAGGTTGCATCACAAACTGACAAACGTGTTATTTAATTAATTCGTTAATCCAAAAAAAACAAATAACTGGTATATATAATCTTTTCATAATAAAAGTCTAATATCCATTGATTTTAAACATCATTGCTATTCACATTGAGGCTATACATGTGAAAAAATGAAATGGAAATCAAGAGGGGTGTGTCATAAATGTGGTTTTGGTCACCAGGTATGCCCACCATAAGCATTGATAACAGCACGTAGGCAACGTGTCATTGACTGACAGACAGTCTGAAAGGTCCTTCCAAGTTCTTACGGATTCTGAAGCTGATGGCTGCACATGTTTACTTTGTTCATCCCACAGTTAAATCAGGTTCAATCAAGCCCAGTGACATTGCGGACTAAATCAA
The DNA here is from genome assembly GCF_947568905.1 of Ostrea edulis. Taxonomy (NCBI): domain Eukaryota; kingdom Metazoa; phylum Mollusca; class Bivalvia; order Ostreida; family Ostreidae; genus Ostrea; species Ostrea edulis. The sequence goes on from NC_079166.1 coordinate 23,707,625, forward strand.
CAACAATGGTGCCGTTTGTTTGATGGAAATCTTGAGTTGATCTTGCCATACGTGAATGCGCATTGTCCTGCTATATAACATCAGTGATACGGTTTAATTGTCCTGCTATAACATCGGTGATACGGTTTAATTGTCCTGCTATATAACATCGGTGATGCGGTTTAATTGTCCTGCTATATAACATCGGTGATGCGGTTCAATTCTCCTGCTATAACATCGGTGATATGGTTTAATTCTCCTGCTATAACATCGGTGATGCGGTTTAATTCTCCTGCTATAACATCGGTGATGCGGTTTAATTCTCCTGCTATAACATCGGTGATGCGGTTTAATTCTCCTGCTATAACATCGGTGATGCGGTTTAATTCTCCTGCTATAACATCAGTGATACGGTTTAATTCTCCTGCTATAACATCGGTGATACGGTTTCAGCTGGAAGTCTTTGTAAGGTCTTCGGCAGCAGATTCCATAGCGTTGCCAGACCCTGACTATTGTTTTAGTATGATGAATGGAACTAACATGACGTCCAATACTCCAATATAAAAGCTGTTTGTATGTATCTTGTTTCATATCCCATTTGAGAATATCTCATTCCTGTAGGGATATCACTATCTATACATGAAGTGACATAAATTCTAACCTACACAAGCCGGATGCAGTGAGAGTTCTTTACCATGCCAATGCCTACCCGGACATGAGAACACCTACTTCTGTAGGAGCAGCCTCAACTAGCTATGTTAATGTCCCGAGTTTTGTGTGGCCTTCAGGGTCATGAACTCTCTCTCTCCTCTCTCTCTTTCTCTCCACAACTATCCAGTGGTGGTGGATCCAAGTTTATTTCAGAAAATCATAATATTAAAGATCATAAATTGAATATTAATTTCCAAAGTACTGCTACTAAATAACTGTCTGCTCAGAGGCTGTTCTTGTCAAATGTTACCCAAATCTTTCTCTTATAATCAATCACTGATCACTAAGCAAATGCCGAGAACAGAAGAATTAGTCTACAGAAATGGCCTAACGGAGACAATGAAACACGAAAAAAAAGCCCTCGTTAGATTAACCTTGTCATCAGTTTCATCATTAACAAGGACTGGAGTTTTCAATCACTTTCCTGTTGTCAATTACGTCCTCGAGCAATGGCTGGATCAATAGCGCCTTAAGTGACCAGGTATCTCACTCTTACAGAGCGTCAGCATGAACGGAAATGTTACAATATTATCTCACACATGCAGCCAAACCTCCATCAAGAATTAAGGAGGAATAACGATCTCTAAATCATAAGTTCAAAATCTACCAGAATTTAATTTTTCCATTGATCAATAAGACTTTTCTGTTTGGTGTGTTACTCGTCCCTTAATTGAATGCCTCTGTCCTCACACAGTAATCAGCCTGGGGCAGTTTCTGGTGCCTGTACTCACTTAAAGTGGTACCTCCCTATCAGCACAACAGAAAGTGCAATTTCCTTCCTTGGAAGTTGTGTTGTTTGATGAAAGGAACGCAAACAGTAATTTTTTTTTAACATTTACAGTTTCCTGATTCCCTTTGTTAAAAGGGATGAAAAAAAGTTATATAATTTTTGGAGTTCAGGTGCCCCCCCCCCCCCCCCCTTAATGCTTGTACTTCAGGGTTAAACCAAGATGCCTTGCACTGTGTTGCTATTAGAGACTGAATGAATTAATGCTGTCTACCAGAGCCCACGAAAAAAGTTGTCTGTAACCGCCAAATTAAGGCTGTCTACGACAGACCCTGCTTAAACTTGTTCCAGTACTAAACACAGAAAAGACCAACAACACAAGGCGCCCAGCACTTGTTCTGCCCTACACCTTGCAGTGGAACTGTGTTTACCTCCGTCCTGACAAGTCTGAGAGAAGCGCATCATTAACTAACAACGACATAATAGCTGCTTAGAATGGTCAACCTGATCGATGTGATGTGACAGGTATTCCCTGCACCAGCTCAGGAATTCTGCTGTGCCTGTCTACTGTATTGTGACATTACTGTAACGTGGGTTCTGGTACTGTACAAACTGTGCTGATGGTTTGATCATGAAAACGACTATATTTAGCGGGCTAATTCTGGTGGCATACCGAATGTGAATACTAATGGTGAAGTTCTAATTCCAGAAACAAATGCACAACAGGTTGTGAGCGTAACCTGTGTGATCGTCCCACCTCCGTCATCAGAACGGCTAAATGTAATGATTACTGAAACAAACCCTAGTTTGGGAGATGTTTTGAAATATTCTCAGAAGAAATGTAATGGATCATACATAGTCTAAATTTTACAATTCAGACCACTTCTATGTCATATTCCTTACCTACATTTTAATGTCAAAACTACTCTAAATCCCCTTCTGTCAACAATACTTCTAACTTGGGGTAAAGATAACCCAATAGAATTTTTAATTTCAATACAAAATGACAGAACATTTATAAAAAAAAAATATTTAGGCCATATTTAAAAGAATGTGTTTCCCCTCCCCCTGGTCTGACTTTTGAAACAGACCAGGCAAGCAGGTGGTTTTTTTTTTTGGTTTTTTTTTTAAATGTTTGTTGGAAACACCTAAGAAAAAGCAGCTCAGAGCACCGATAGTCATTTTCAATACTGTCAGAAGAAGAGTATGCCATGTATTGGTCGAGCTTGTTTTTATGTTGGTCACTGGATTGACCTGTCTGCTGGCATTTATAATTCATATTCGTGGACATGTTAGTGTGAATGCACTCAATGGATGCAATATGTTGGTTTACTTTATGAATACTTACATAGAAACATATTACATCTTTTCAAAGAAAACATTGAAAACAAAAACATTCTTGACTTAGTGGAAACAAATGTACTTAATAACATATCAGAAATGTACTTATTAAAAAATAACTTATTTGTTTATGAAAACCTGGCTCGAAAGTCACGCCGTTTGTTAGCTTGTCCGACACAGTGACAGAGACCTCTTCTAACTTAATTATCTATGTTGTGATCATCATCTGCGGTTAAATCATTCAGCACTTCGTTCCAGGTACAACTTTTAGAGTAACTGTAAAGTCAATTTACCACAATTGGAACCACTTTTGATGTTTGTTTGTATTTTATTCTTACAGTAGATGACAAAGCGATCTTCGTGTCGCCCATCTTTGAAATCTTCCCGACAACATTGAAACTTCGAGAGATAAATCCCGGCGACTTCCAAAAATAGCGAAAGTAAAAAATTTGAAACGGACACGATTTTTGTTCCAGAAATAATAAAAAATTGACCCAACCGGGGGAGGGGAAACAAACATATTTTTCTTTTTAGCCTTACCCTCTCCCACCATCTGAACACTTTGAATAGATACACTATACTCGTAACTACCTAATCCCATTTATTCTAAACCGATGTTGTAGCCCACATTCAACAGTTACTCCAAATAGGCTCTAAATCAATGAAAATAAAAAAAATCTGTACAACATGGGAAATCTTTTCAGTTGGGGAGATTCATATCTACTCTGCATAAAAAATTCACTGGTCACTTCAATAATTAATGACCAATCACCGATATGCAGCAAATACTATACACCTCACGCAGCATTATGAATATATCTGCTAAATTAAGCCAATCAATGGACCCTTCATTGTTAGAAACATCAATCCATGAAGTCTCCAGTACCCACAATTCTCCATTATTGACTTTCATCAGAGTATTCACACCTTTCTTGATCCCAAGATCACATGACTCTTCACACATCCTGAACTTCCTGATTCCTGTATGCCAACATTGACAATGCTCACAGAATGTCTTAATATGATGCAAAACCAATTTCACATCAGTCTACAATTGTGCATTGATCTATGAAAATTTATGTGCTTAATGTATCTAGTACAACATGTACTTGTAAATTGTTCATTTGTGAGAGCTACTAATCACATTGTAATCTAGCTCTTAGTCACATTCTGAGAGCTCTTAATCACATTCTGAGAGCTCCTAATCCCATTTTGAAGCTCAGTTCACTTGTAACATTATGAGAGCTCCTAATCACATTTTGAAGCTTAGTTCACTAGTAACATTATGAGAGCTCCTAATCACATTATGAGAGCTCCTAATCACATTATGAGAGTTCCTAATCACATTATGAGAGCTCCTAATCACATTATGAGAGTTCCTAATCACATTCTGAAGCTTAACATTATGAGAGCTCCTAATCACATTATGAGAGCCCCTAATCAACTTCTGAAGCTTAGAACTAGTAGCATTATGAGAGCTCCTAATCACCTTCTGAAGCTTAGAAATAGTAATATTTACATTATGAGAGCTCCTAATCACCTTCTGAAGCTTAGAACTAGTAACATTATGAGAGCTCCTAATCACATTATGAGAGTTCCTAATCACCTTCTGAAGCTTAGAAATAGTAATATTTACATTATGAGAGCTCCTAATCACATTATGAATGCTCCTAATCACATTCTGAAGCTTAGAACTAGTAACATTATGAGAGCTTCTAATCACATTATGAGAGCTCCTAATCACATTATGAGAGCTCCTAATCACAATCTGAATCTTAGAACTAGTAACATAATGAGAGCTCCTAATCACATTCTGAAGCTTCTAGAACTAGTAACATAATGAGAGCTCTTAATCACATTCTGAAGCTTATAGAACTAGTAACATTATGAGAGCTTCTAATCACATTATGAGAGCTCCTAATCACATTATGAGAGCTCCTAATCACAATCTGAATCTTAGAACTAGTAACATAATGAGAGCTCCTAATCACATTCTGAAGCTTCTAGAACTAGTAACATTAACAGAGCTCTTAATCACATTCTGAAGCTTATAGAACTAGTAACATTAAGAGAGCTTCTAGTCATTGTGAGTGATTATGTAGTCACATTGTAAGAGCTTATATCCATGCACAGAGAAAAAATGAGGCATTTAACAATAATTTCTCAAATTTTTGTATCAAATTTTCTAAATATTATTTTCAAACTTAAAAAGAGGATTACCACAGCAGAAAAATATGTGCATAGCAGTGTAGTAGAGAAAGGGGGGGGGGGGTTACAAATTATTTTTCACACTCTGCTTTCATATTTTCTTACGACACAAAACAGGGCTGAGTCTAAGGTCTGGCAAGTAAATGAAGAATGTAAAATCCCCATACAAATCCCTTCTCCCCTTTTTTTTTTTTGATCATCATAGGTGGTTTAGCTAGTTTACTATGAAAATTACGTTTTGAAAAGCATAAGCTATAACCTCTCACGTGCTTTTATTTAAATATTACAGATTGATTTCTTACCTGGCACAAGTTTCCATATTGGAAAACACGTCGTCCTTCATCATGCCCGCCTCTTAGAAATATATGAAAGCCTCGGCACACAGATGTAGTGTAACACAGTCTTATGATAAACCTGTGAAATAACACACTAATACTGAAATATTGTCAAGAACGCTAAGAGTGATCTATCAACTTCGAGAGTAATTCATAAACACTAGTGATCTATGATTTAGTGGAAAGGGGGGGGGGGGGTGTTCCAAAATCCTACTGATCTATGAACATGAAGGAATGGGGGGGGGGGGGGGGGGGGGATTACTTTCAAAAGCCAAATAAACTAACTACACTGTGGACAAAATCGTAAAAACCTTAGTGATTTACGAACATTGCAGGGGTAATTCCAAAAGTTTAGTGATCTACAAAAACTGTGAGAGAAATTCAAAAAACTTAATGATTTACAGATGATGAGGTGGATTGATTGATTGATTGATGATGTTTTCTGCCACACTCAACAATTTTTCAGTTATATGGTGACACCCAGTTTTTATTGGTAGAAGAAAAAACCCAGATACAATGTACCTGGGAAGAGAACACGACCTTCCGCAAGTAAACTGGGAAACTTTCTCACTTAATTAGCAGCGCGAGCGTGATTCGAACTAGCGCCAAGCAGAAGTGAGAGGCTGTGTGATTTTGAGCACGATGCTCTAACCACCATGCCACGGAGGCCCCGGATTGATGAGGGGGAAATTCCAAAAGCTTAGTGATTTATGAATGATGTGATGTAAATTCAAAAGCTAAGTGAATTGTGGGGCAATTCTATAATTTTAGTGATCTACAAAAATTGTAAGGGTATATGTGTAACTCCAAAAGTTTAGTGATTTATAAAAATTGGTCTAACCTACAAACCAGATCACACATTGCACACATTGTTTTAATGCCCCTTGAAGCCTTATCAGCACATGGGAGCTATCTGGAGGGGATATTCTGGTACACAAAAAGGAGCTATTGTTTCACAATCAAGAACACAAGACGTACACACTAGAGAATCAAGCATCGTGACCTGCAATAGCCCCTACACTGTAGTGTTTTATCTGCAGAAAATGTACACAAACATACCCGTTATCTGTTTTTCTTGCTACATTCAATACCGCTATCTCGGGTGCCTATCTTTACCCCCTCCCCCTGGCTTTCTGCACTTATCGTCAACTCTTTTGTCTCTGAATCGCCTTTACGGAACTAACCATAGATTTGCACCAATATACTGTTGGGTTTAAACGATTCAAATCCTGTGACCCAGATTACAATCAGAGATATTACTAAATTAACTAGGGTCATTTAAATCCTACCATCAAGTACTAGGTTTCTAACAACTTGACAGGGATAAATACTCAAGAAATTGTTAATCTTGGATAATAAAAATCAGGTTAACCCACGGATTAGTGGGTCAAATCTAAGCGGACAGATTAACTTCATACAGCAGCTACATAGCACCAAATTAACCATGTATCACAAACATTTAAAAATCTAAACCACTTTGAAGTAAAATGTATTGGTGTCCTACATATTATAGGGTATTCATTAGGTCTAATCCTGCATTATTTCATCATTCACACTAAAAATATTTTCCTAGTAATAAGTTAGCGTCTTATTTTTTTCTCCCCCTTAAATTACTGCTACCTTAATTTACATTCTTACAAGAATTTTTTTTTATTCAAGATGGTTCTAACAAAGAAATTCTTTTAACATGTGGTTTCAAATATTCATTTAAAAAAACAAAAGGAAAAATACCTAGCTGGTAAAAAATATTTAATGAAAATGCATGAATGAAAAAAAATGACTGATTGTTTTCTTAACGTGTGGAAGCATTCTTACAAAGTGCTAAATCAAGAGCAATCATGCATAGCATATCACCGTTTTCAAAAACAGCTTGAAAACAAATCAGTGACTCGGACACTTCCTAATTAACAAACATAATTCAATTATAAATTCAATCCACCTCCCCTTGAAAATAGAAAGCTATAAGCTGTCATAGAGTGTATATATCACTGTTCATTTCAGCTTTATAAATAATCAGGGAGTTGACATTATTTGACAATTTGTGATTCATTATTCACATCATATGCAAAATTTTTATTTTTTTTTACGTCAACTACAAAGCATTTATCATGACAAGGAATAAATTTACATACGCAGCTATATTGTATAACAGTACGCACAATATGGTGCTACAAAAAAAAATACATATATATATATATATACATATATATATATATATATATATATGTATAAAGTAATAATGGTTGTTGTGGCCCTAATCAGGTCAAACTGGTGACACCTACATATATATATATATATAAAAACAGGGTTTTTTCTTGCTGGACACCTATCAGCCGTTAAACTACAATAAAAAGTGTCACACAGTGCTGCGACAGTGTGCCTCTGAAAATAATGCACATAATTACACATATTACACGATGCTCGACACAGCCTCAGTTCCTGTCTGATTTTATTCTGTTTGTATTGTTGTGAATTCTTTCGATTTCTTCACTTGTAGGACTATTACACAATCAGCCGAGCTGAACCAACCACTTCTTAATAGACCACTTATTATGACCCCGTCACCAATTAATATATACTGCCTCTACAAGGTGATTCTCCATAGATTGGTCACATCTTAGTATTAGTTATTGATACTAAATTGACGATTGTCTATCACGTCGTGAACAATATGTGTGTATATTTTCGGTGCACGTGTTTTCGCACCTGCGGAACCCTTAATCTTAGCGTGTAATTAATTGATGTGTCATAATCTCATGAAAATACAGTTTAGTTGTCCTTGTGCTAGAAATATATATCAAGAAACCTTGAGCAGATTAAAACACCCACAAAATTCTGGAACGACGTTACACACAAAAGCCTTGTTATCAGCACATGGTGAAAATTACGGGAACAGAAAATTTAGCGCGCGCAGTTACCTGTTGCTTACGTTTAGTACAGATTTGGGGTTCATGCGCCTCCCTGTTCACAAAGAAAGGGGTTAAGAGAGATATCTCATTTTTATAAAATAATGACAATGAAACTTACCTAAATCCCACGTGAAAACACAGAGAAACACAGACGGCACACAAACACAGAACGCAATGGCGGACGGCAATACCCACAATGCTGTGCAATAAACACTGAGCTAACAACACGTGGTCGCCGAAAACAACACAACGAGATCAAGTCACGCATCACTGAGAATTCACTCGTGTCGGGTCACTCCTTTGAAGAAGTTAACGTAATATTTAGTGACATTATACATCAGTAGGCTATTTTACAGACAAGCTTCCACAGTTCAAATGAAAAATAAAAAAATTCACAGTATCCTTCAAATCGAAAGATAGCCCGCCTAAATGTCCAAAGTTCGGAGCTCAACTCAATATTTAATCTGTATGAAGTTCGAAAATATCAAAGTTCATAAGACAGTTGAAATGTAATTCTAATGGAGAGAGAGGGGGGAGAGACTCAATTATATATGGAGGCAAACGGGACTAGTTAAGACCTTGCAATGGCGGATCCAGAGCCGAGTGATACCCCCCCCCCCCCCCCCTTATTTCTTCCCACTCCATGTAGGGGGAGGCGCCGGGGGGAAAAAAAACCCACCTGAGGTCTAGGGGAAGCCTTGAAGATCCCAGCAGTGGTTCCAGGGCGGAGCCATACGGGGCCCAGGAGGCGAAGGCCCGGCCCAGAAGCTAATGAATTTTGACGAAATAAGACTTTTTCGGACATATATTGCTGTAAGAAATGTACCCCACTTGTGCAGAAATTTCTGGATCCGTCACTGCTTTGACTGACACCATTGACCTAAGATACGGATAGACATTTCTTTACTTTATGGTAAGAAATTAACCAATCTGTTGATAATTATTGTTATTGATTAATATGTCCAGACTGCATATATATGAATTTAATGAAGCATACTTATTTCTATTGCACTTACTATTACATGTAACCGAGGAAAAGGATGGGTTTTGAAAGCAAGATATAATTCCTTATATTGATTCAATAGATCAATGATAAATACACTGTATATTAGTTTAAAGCTATCCAGTTGCAGTGTAGTTTTAAGCGGGGCATTTGATTGATTTGTTCAAAGTGAACAATGACTTTAAATAATGGAATAGATATTCTTAGATATATATACGTTTTATATTTACAGGGTCCATGTACTTATCCACAATCAGAAGTGGATCCAGGACTTGAAGTTAGGGACGCAGTTAACCTCGTGGGGTAGGAGGTATGGGCCTTTAGGCCCCCAATGTGTCCACGACGAAACCCTAATAGGGGCCCAGGGGGCGAAGCCCACCAACTGTTCAAAGCTCATGGATTTTGTAGATTTTATACACCATATGAAATATGTCTCCTATGTAGTCATTTTTACTATTTTCTGTCCTTTTTTAATAAGATGAAATTAATAAAATGACATATTTTAAAAAAAAGTATATATATATATATATATATATATATATATATATATATATAAGATCTCCCAATAAAAGTAACAATAACCTAAAACATCTTCTCATCTACTACTCTGAGAGTGGACAAAAATGATTGCTTCTTTTATCACTTAATTTTTTTTATAAACAAGAGATCACAATTTACCTTAAATGTGAACATTTTAATACCACCCCCCCCCCCCCCCCCCCCCCCCCCATCCGCCACTGATAATAGATAAACATGTGAATGGTAATTGGTAAGCTCGAAATTTTTAGTACTGATAATCATCCATATATATATATATATATATATATATATATATATATATATTTATATAAACATTAATTATTTTAAGGATAAAATGGGCAGTTTAGTACCCAATAATGAATTGTAAAAATCTCAAATTCTCATTTTTCAAAAAACAAATGAAGAATCAGGTACGGAAACAATTTTTACTTTACTGGTCAAAACGACGTGAAGAGGGTCAGAAATCAGGAAAACTCACAACATATTTTTCGTATAAAGAAAACTTTACTATGGAAAGTTATATATAAACTCTATGTAGATTTCGAATTAGTGCACATGACCTTCGAATTGAAAGAGGAAGATATGAATTTACAAAAACCAATTCTGGCCAGAAGATTTCTTTAGAAAGAAACAAAAGAATATGTGAATTATGTAACCTTAATTGTGTTGAAGATGAATTTCATTTCCTTACTGATTGTCCATTCTATGTTGAAGAGAGAAATATGTTTTTTAATGGTATATACAAACTCAACAAAATTTTTATCTATCTAACAAATAAGGACAAATTTACTTGGTTGATGATTAATGAAGGCAAACCAGTAATTGTCAAATTAAGTGAATCTTTAGTGCAAACTTTCAGAAAAAGAAGTGATGCTTTAAATTAACTGCAAAAATCATTATAGTTTATTATTCATATATTGGTATAATACTGATACTGTCCATCTACTTGTATATATACATGATTAGCAATTCATATATGTATGTACTTGTTTCCCCAACATGCTGCATCCACATGCAGTTTGCAGTCTATGTAACCTGTAGTTAATGTTGTAAACTTTCTTTTTTTTTTTTTTTTGGAATTTCCTTCTTTATAAACTATCTTACTGTTATGCCCCCTGGGCCCAAAATTGGAATAAATTTATCTTATCTTATCTTATACTTAGAACCTACCGAACCGTAAAAAATATGAGTGATTTTCAAACAGAAAAATATGTAATCATGGATATTCCAAAAAAGTCATCGTTCTATACTTGCCCATGTTCAAATGTGGTGTCTTACCTATAAGAATTGAAAGAGGACGGTATAAGGGGGAGGCGTTATCGGATAGACTCTGTACTTTATGTTCTTCAGATGTAGTGTAGAAGATGAATGCCACTTTTTACTTCATTGTTCCTCTTATTCAAATCTTAGAGTAATCATTTTTACCAGTATCGGATTTAACCCCACTGTGATCAATATACCAGATTTAGACAAAACAAAATTTCTATTATTAAATTTTCCAACAAACTGCAAAATTCCTGTTCTCCGCATACACCTACAGACAGTCTATCATATACCATAATAGTAAAAGTCATACGTAATACATGTACCACTACTGTATTTATTATTTAATGGGTGTTTTTTTTTCTGTTAAAAGTGGCATATAGGCCCGAGGGGCCGGGTGTTTAAATTATATATATATATATATATATATATATATATATATATATATATATATATATACTTTTTAATATTTCCGTTTTTTAATGTTTTAGAAAATAATGAACACTTACGGAGAGCAAATGAGGACTATTTTGTAAAGTTATTCAAACCTAAATTGAATGTAAATTAATTATTATAACTTGGATGTTACATTGCTTTATTTTTGGCACCTTATTGACTTTAACTTGCGCCAATTTAGTATGTCATAACAAGTACATTGTACTCTTTTTGTTACACTCTGAATATATAGCCGAACTACCCGGCGAAAGCGCTAAGTGTAAGTAATTAAATGTGGATCATATGTACTTAGTCATCGTTGGATATATATATATATATATATATATATATATATATATATATATACTGAACGCCCGTGTGCGCATCCACAAGCAGCAAATTCGCGATCCAAGTATCAGAAATTCGCCATGTTCAGAACATTGTGCCAATTGTGGTCATGGGGATTTAAACATATTTCCATTTTATAAAATGTATAATGACTGCGAAATTTCCAGAGTTACAAAGGAGGAATACTTTATAAAATTGTTTAATCCCAAACTTAATAGAAAATAACTGTAAAATTGAAACTACATTGAACTGAACTCTGAAATTGATCTCCAAGTATTGTCTAATATTGTGTGTATTATACGGCTACCAGTGTTTACGTTACTTAGCAATATCATTTCATTTTGTAACTGTCTGAAGAGGCATTAAAGCCTAAAGCGCTAACAGTGAAATGTTATTCGAGTTTTGTGTTTCTTGACTTTTATTATTGGATGTATTTACTGTATCAAATACTGGAGAGGATATGCATATTCGAGATTTAAAAAAGTTTAAAATATTGAACAGCGATCGATCTCAAAAGTCTTATAAAACTGGCGCGGATCTAGACATTTTTCAAAGGGGAGGGAGGGGGTGAAGAGGAAATCCAGGGGCGGATCCAGGAATAGCTGTTATGGGGGCGCCACTTTATGAGGCAGTGGGTTTGGGGGCCGCCTTGATTTTACAGATTTTATAGGGCTTCATTTTTACTATTTTCTATCATTCTTAATAA